>NC_057800.1:752076524-752084068 GCF_018294505.1 Triticum aestivum
TTTGATACTTTATATACGGAGGTAGGGGGCACCCCTAGACACACAAGTTGATCCACGTGATCATATTCTTAGCCGTGTGCGGTGCCCCCTTCCACCATAATCCTCGATAATATTGTAGCGGTGCTTAGGCGAAGCCCTGCGACGGTAGTACATCAAGATCGTCACCACGCCGTCATGCTGACGGAACTCTTCCCCGATACTTTGCTGGATCGGAATCTGGGGATCGTCATTGAGCTGAACGTGTGCTAAAACTCGGAGGTGCCATAGTTTCGGTGCTTGATCGGTCAGGCCGTGAAGACGTATGACTACATCAACCGCGTTGTGCTAACGCTTCCGCTGTCGGTCTATAAGGGTACGTAGATCACACTCTCCCCTCTTGTTGCTATGCATCACCATGATCTTGCGTGTGCGTAGGAAATTTTTTAAAATTACTACGTTCCCCAACAGTGGTATCAGAGCCTAGGTTTTATGTGTTGATGTTATATGCACGAGTAGAGCACAAGTGAGTTGTGGGCGATATAAGTCATACTGCTTACCAGCATGTCATACTTTGGTTCGGTGGTATTGTTAGATGAAGCGGCCCGGACCGACATTACGTGTACGCTTATGCGAGACCGGTTCTCCCGACGTGCTTTGCACATAGGTGGCTTGCGGGTGACAGTTTCTCCAACTTTTGTTGAACCGAGTGTGGCTACGCCCGGTCCCTGCGAAGGTTAAAACATCACCAACTTGACAAACTATCATTGTGGTTTTGATGCGTAGGTAAGATTGGTTCTTGCTTAAGCCCGTAGCAGCCACGTAAAACTTGCAACAACAAAGTAGAGGACGTCTAACTTGTTTTTGCAGGGCATGTTGTGATGTGATATGGTCAAGACATGATGCTAAATTTTATTGTATGAGATGATCATGTTTTGTAACCGAGTTATCGGCAACTGGCAGGAGCCATATGGTTGTCACTTTATTGTATGCAATGCAATCGCGCTGTAATGCTTTACTTTATCACTAAGCGGTAGCGATAGTCGTGGAAGCATAATATTGGCGAGACGATAACGATGCTACGGTGGAGATCAAGGTGTCGCGCCGTTGACAATGGTGATCACGACGGTGCTTCGAAGATGGAGATCACAAGCACAAGATGACGATGGCCATATCATATCACTTATATTGATTGCATGTGATGTTTATATTTTATGCATCTTATCTTGCTTTGATTGACGGTAGCATTATAAGCTGATCTCTCACTAATTATCAAGAAGTGTTCTCCCTGAGTATGCACCATTGCGAAAGTTCTTCATGCTGAGACACCACGTGATGATCGGATGTGATAGGCTCTACGTTCAAATACAACGGGTGCAAAACAGTTGCACACGCGGAATACTCAGGTTATACTTGACGAGCCAAGCATATACAGATATGGCCTCGGAACAAGGAGACCGAAAGGTCGAGCGTGAATCATATAGTAGATATGATCAACATAGTGATGTTCACCAATGAAACTACTCCATCTCACGTGATGATCGGACATGGTTTAGTTGATTTGGATCACGTAATCACTTAGAGGATTAGAGGGATGTCTATCTAAGTGGGAGTTCTTAAGTAATATGATTAATTGAACCTAAATTTATCATGAATTTAGTACCGGATAGTATCTTGCTTGTTTATGTTTGATTGTAGATAGATGGCCCATGCTGTTGTTCCGTTGAATTTTAATACGTTCCTTGAGAAAGCAAAGTTGAAAGATGATGGTAGCAATTACACGGACTGGGTCCGTAACTTGAGGATTATCCTCATTGTTGCACAGAAGAATTACGTCCTGGAAGCACCGCTGGGTGCCAGGCCTGCTGCTGGAGCAACACCAGATGTTGTGAATGTCTGGCAGAGCAAAGCTGATGACTACTCGATAGTTTAGTGTGCCATGCTTTACGGCTTAGAATCGGGACTTCAACGACGTTTTGAACGTCATGGAGCATATGAGATGTTCCAGGAGTTGAAGTTAATATTTCAAGCAAATGCCCGGATTGAGAGATATGAAGTCTCCAATAAGTTCTATAGCTGCAAGATGGAGGAGAACAGTTCTGTCAGTGAGCATATACTCAAAATGTCTGGGTATAATAATCACTTGATTCAATTGGGAGTTAATCTTCCAGATGATTGCGTCATTGACAGAATTCTCCAATCACTGCCACCAAGCTACAAGAGCTTCGTGATGAACTATAATATGCAAGGGATGAATAAGACTATTCCCGAGCTCTTCGCAATGCTGAAAGCTGCGGAGGTAGAAATCAAGAAGGAGCATCAAGTGTTGATGGTCAACAAGACCACTAGTTTCAAGAGAAAGGGCAAAGGGAAGAAGAAGGGAAACTTCAAAAAGAACAGCAAGCAAGTTGCTGCTCAAGAGAAGAAACCCAAACCTGGACCTAAGCCTGAAACTGAGTGCTTCTACTGCAAGCAGACTGGTCACTGGAAGCGAAACTGCCCCAAGTATTTGGCGGATAAGAAGGATGGCAAGGTGAACAAAGGTATATGTGATATACATGTTATTGATGTGTACCTTACTAATGCTCGCAGTAGCACCTGGGTATTTGATACTGGTTCTGTTGCTAATATTTGCAACTCGAAACAGGGACTACGGATTAAGCGAAGATTGGCTAAGGACGAGGTGACGATGCGCGTGGGAAATGGTTCCAAAGTCGATGTGATCGCAGTCGGCACGCTACCTCTAAATCTACCTTCAGGATTAGTATTAGACCTAAATAATTGTTATTTGGTGCCAGCGTTAAGCATGAACATTATATCTGGATCTTGTTTGATGCGAGACGGTTATTCATTTAAATCAGAGAATAATGGTTGTTCTATTTATATGAGTAATATCTTTTATGGTCATGCACCCTTAAAGAGTGGTCTATTCTTATTAAAACTCGATAGTAGTGACACACATATTCATAATGTTGAAACCAAAAGATGCAGAGTTGATAATGATAGTGCAAATTATTTGTGGCACTGCCGTTTAGGTCATATCGGTATAAAGCGCATGAAGAAACTCCATACTGATGGGCTTTTGGAACCACTTGATTATGAATCACTTGGTACTTGCAAACCGTGCCTTATGGGTAAGATGACAAAACCACCGTTCTCCGGTACTATGGAGAGAGCAACAGATTTATTGGAAATCATACATACAGATCTATGTGGTCCGATGAATGTTGAGGCTCGTGGCGGATATCGTTATTTTCTCACCTTCACAGATGACTTAAGCAGATATGGGTATATCTACTTAATGAAACATAAGTCTGAAACGTTTGAAAGGTTCAAAGAATTTCAGAGTGAAGTTGAAAATCATCCTAACAAGAAAATAAAATTCCTACGATCTGATCATGGAGGAGAATATTTGAGTTACGAGTTTGGTGTACATTTGAAACAATGTGGAATAGTTTCACAACTCACGCCACCCGGAACACCACAGCGTAATGGTGTGTCCGAACGTCGTAATCGTACTTTACTAGATATGGTATGATCTATGATGTCTCTTACTGATTTACCGCTATCGTTTTGGGGATATGCTCTAGAGACGGCCGCATTCATGTTAAATAGGGCACCATTAAAATCCGTTGAGACGACGCCTTATGAATTGTGGTTTGGCAAGAAACCAAAGTTGTCGTTTCTGAAAGTTTGGGGCTGCGATGCTTATGTGAAAAAGCTTCAACCTGATAAGCTCGAACCCAAATCGGAGAAGTGTGTCTTCATAGGATATCCAAAGGAAACTATTGGATACACCTTCTATCACAGATCCGAAGGCAAGACTTTTGTTGCTAAATTCAGAAACTTTCTAGAGAAGGAGTTTCTCTCGAAAGAAGTGAGTGGGAGGAAAGTAGAACTTGACGAGGTAACAGTACCTGCTCCCTTATTGGAAAGTAGTACATCACAGAAACCTGTTTCTGTGACACCTACACCAATTAGTGAGGAAGCTAATGATAATAATCATGAAACTTCAGAACAAGATACTACTGAACCTCGTAGATCAACCAGAGTAAGATCCGCGCCAGAGTGGTACGGTAATCCTATTTTGGAAGTCATGCTACTAGATCATGATGAACCTACAAACTATGAAGAAGCGATGGTGAGCCCAGATTCCGCAAAATGGCTTGAAGCCATGAAATCTGAGATGGGATCCATGTATGAGAATAAAGTATGGACTTTGGTTGACTTGCCCAATGATCGGCAAGCAATTGAGAATAAATGGATCTTCAAGAAGAAGACTGACGCTGACGGTAATGTTACTGTCTACAAAGCTTGACTTGTCGCAAAAGGTTTTCGGCAAGTTCAAGGGATTGACTATGATGAGACCTTCTCACCCGTAGCGATGCTTAAGTCTGTCCGAATCATGTTAGCAATTGCCGCATTTTATGATTATGAAATTTGGCAAATGGATGTCAAAACTGCATTCCTGAATGGATTTTTGCAAGAAGAGTTGTATATGATGCAGCCGGAAGGTTTTGTCAATCCAAAGGGAGCTAACAAAGTGTGCAAGCTCCAGCGATCCATTTATGGACTGGTGCAAGCCTCTCGGAGTTGGAATAAACATTTTGATAGTGTGATCAAAGCATTTGGTTTTGTACGGACTTTTGGAGAAACCTGTATTTACAAGAAAGTTAGTGGGAGCTCTGTAGCATTTCTGATATTATATGTGGATGACATATTGCTAATCGGAAATGATATAGAATTTCTGGATAGCATAAAAGGATACTTGAATAAGAGTTTTTCAATGAAAGACCTCGGTGAAGCTGCTTACATATTGGGCATTAAGATCTATAGAGATAGATCAAGACGCTTAATTGAACTTTCACAAAGCACATACCTTGACAAAGTTTTGAAGAAGTTCAAAATGGATCAAGCAAAGAAATTATTCTTGCCTGTGTTACAAGGTGTGAAATTGAGTAAGACTCAATCCCCGACCAATGCAGAAGATAGAGAGAAAATGAAAGATGTTCCCTATGCTTCAGCCATAGGTTCTATCATGTATGCAATGTTGTGTACCAGACCTGATGTGTGTCTTGCTATAAGTCTAGCAGGGAGGTACCAAAGTAATCCAGGAGTGGATCACTGGACAGCGGTCAAGAACATCCTGAAATACCTGAAAAGGACTAAGGATATGTTTCTCATATATGGAGGTGACAAAGAGCTCATCGTAAATGGTTACGTTGATGCAAGCTTTGACACTGATTTGGACGATTCTAAATCGCAAACCGGATACGTGTTTACATTAAACGGTGGAGCTGTCAGTTGGTGCAGTTCTAAACAAAGCGTTCTGGCGGGATCTACATGTGAAGCGGAGTACATAGCTGCTTCGGAAGCAGCAAACGAAGGAGTTTGGATGAAGGAGTTCATATCCGATCTAGGTGTCATACCTAGTGCATCGGGTTTAATGAAAATCTTTTGTGACAATACTGGTGCAATTGCCTTGGCAAAGGAATCCAGATTTCACAAGAGAACCAAGCACATCAAGAGATGCTTCAATTCCATCCGGGATCTAGTCCAGGTGGGAGACATAGAGATTTGCAAGATACATACGGATCTGAATATAGCAGACCCGTTAACTAAGCCTCTTCCACGAGAAAAACATGATCGGCACCAAAGCTCCATGGGTGTTAGAATCATTACTGTGTAATCTAGATTATTGACTCTAGTGCAAGTGGGAGACTGAAGGAAATATGCCCTAGAGGCAATAATAATGTTATTATTTTATTTCCTTATATCATGATAAATGTTTATTATTCATGCTAGAATTGTATTATCCGGAAACATAATACTTGTGTGAATACATAGACAAACCAAACGTCACTAGTATGCCTCTACTTGACTAGCTCATTAATCAAAGATGGTTATGTTTCCTAACCATAGACATGTGTTGTCATTTGATTAATGGGATCACATCATTAGGAGAATGATGTGATTGACATGACCCATTCCATTAGCTTAGCACCCGATCGCTTAGTATGTTGCTATTGCTTTCTTCATGACTTATACATGTTCCCATGACTATGAGATTATGCAACTCCCGTTTACCAGAGGAACACTTTGTGTGCTACCAAACGTCACAACGTAACTGGGTGATTATAATGGAGCTCTACAGGTGTCTCCAAAGGTAAATGTTGGGTTGGCGTATTTCGAGATTAGGATTTGTCATTCCGATTGTCGGAGAGGTATCTCTGGGCCCTCTCGGTAATGCACATCACATAAGCCTTGCAAGCATTGCAACTAATGAGTTAGTTGCAAGATGATGTATTAAGGAACGAGTAAAGAGACTTGCCGGTAACGAGATTGAACTAGGTATTGAGATACCGACGATCGAATCTCGGGCAAGTAACATACCGATGACAAAGGGAACAAAGTAAGTTGTTATGCGGTCTGACCGATAAAGATCTTCATAGAATATGTAGCAGCCAATATGAGCATCCAGGTTCCGCTATTGGTTATTGACCAGAGACGTGTCTCGGTCATGTCTACATTGTTCTCGAACCCATAGGGTCCGCACGCTTAAGGTTTCGATGACAGTTATATTATGAGTTTATGCTTTTTGATGTACCGAAGTTTGTCCGGAGTCCTGGATGTGATCACGGACATGACGAGGAGTCTCGAAATGGTCGAGACATAAAGATTGATATATTGGAAGCCTATATTTGGATATCGGAAGTGTTCCGGGTGAAATCGGGATTTTACCGGAGTACCGGGAGGTTACCGGAACCCCTCGGGAGGTATATGGGCCTTGGTGGGCTTTAGTGGAAGAGAGGAGAGGTGGACAGAGCTAGGGATGGCACCCGCGGGGTATGGGTATGGGTGGAGCTACCCCATACCCTTACCCGTCCGTCTTTAGTTTACCCATCACCCATACCCATACCTGTCAAGGGTACAAATTTTCCCCATACCCGTCACCCGACAGGGTATATGGATACCCGCCGGTAAAAATAGCCGCGTTTACAACACATCAATTGAGTAGAAAATAGTTGTAAAAAATAGGATATAATCATAAATTATTAATAGCAACACATTTTAAACAACAATGTACAACAACATACTGTAACAACAACATATTCTCATAAACAAAAATACTTGCCTATAAAGTGACATATAAAAATATTAAACAAGAACACATAATCATAAATAACAACACATATGCATACACTTTAAGTTCATGAAATCATGATAAATTATAGAGATAATTTGAATATACATTAGAGTTTTTACCTAGCATGATTAGGAGGGGAATGAATACATTGGGATATTAACAGAAACCCACCTGTCAACATTTTAGATGGGTACATGGGTATGCGGGCATGGGTTATACGATCTCATACCCGTACCCTCTCTACCCGATGGGTATGATATTTTCACATTTAAGTACCCATGGGTAATTTTTTGTCCCATACCCTTACCCTAATAGGGTTTTTACCCACAGGGTACGCGGGTAATGGGTACCCATTGCCATCCCTAGACAGAGCTGGGCCGCGCACCCCTCCCCCCTAGTCCGAATAGGACAAGGAGAGGGG
>NC_057800.1:752084410-752087261 GCF_018294505.1 Triticum aestivum
TATATACGGAGGTAGGGGGCACCCCTAGACACACAAGTTGATCCACGTGATCATATTCTTAGCCGTGTGCGGTGCCCCCTTCCACCATAATCCTCGATAATATTGTTGCGGTGCTTAGGCGAAGCCCTGCGACGGTAGTACATCAAGATCGTCACCACGCTGTCGTGCTGACGGAACTCTTCCCCGACACTTTGCTGGATCGGAGTCCAGGGATCGTCATCGAGCTGAACGTGTGCTAAAACTCGGAGGTGCCGTAGTTTCGGTGCTTGATCAGTCGGGTCGTGAAGACGTACGACTACATCAACCGCATTGTGCTAACGCTTCCGCTGTCGGTCTACAAGGGTATGTAGATCACACTCTCCCCTCTCGTTGCTATGCATCACCATGATCTTGCGTGTGCGTAGGAAATTTTTTGAAATTACTACGTTCCCCAACATTTTCATTATTAAGTATCCTTTTACTTACAGCTCGATGGAGGGCTAGTCCCCTTGAGGGCATAGTGCGGCCAGGGTATCCCCTAGGGCAGGACCCTCCAGTGGAGATTTCTTCCCCCGTTTGGAGACCATTGTCTCTATGTCCTCAGAGGCGGTTCTCTTCCTTCCCTGGGGAGAGGAAGTTTCAGTTCCTCCTCCCCGGCTAACCTCCTTCACGGAGGCGCTAGCCTCCTTGGTCCCCCTTTATCCTCTCATGAGGGCGCTTGATAAGGCGCGATCTCCAGCATCCTGGTTAGCACGGGATTTGGTGAGGTCTCAGGGAGGGGGGCCGGACACCTGATCAACTTTGCCTTCGCTATCCAATCTTGGACAAAGATCGGCTTTTTTAGGGCAACGTTGCTATAGATAAACGGTCAGTGTGTTCGGATGCGGGGCTACTTACTTGGGTATCCGGGCGATTGCAGCTCAGACCTGCATCCTCGGTGATGTCCGGACACATTATTTGTGGTCCGAAGAACAATTTGTGCATCTCTTTGTGCATCATGTCGAGGAAATGTTGAATAGCTCGCGGTCCTTCCGGGTTGAATTCCCACATGCGAAGGAGCCGGCGTTTGCAAGGCTGGACTTGACGAACTAGCATAACTTGCACTACCATAACCAGACTGAAATCTCTCTCAAGGAGATCTCAGATACGGCTTTGCAGTATTGGCACGTCCTTGGCTAGACCCCAGCTTAGCCCCCTGCTGGTCCATGACATCAGTTGTGGTGGGGGGCCTAAGCGAAAGGTGGGGGCAGCTACCCACTTGGCACTTCGAGGAGCTGTGATGTAGAACCACTCCCGCTGCTAAAATCCGGACACCTTCGGGAAGCAACCCTCATGCCATGGAGTGTCAGCGATTTTGCTTATTAAAGCGCCTCCGCACGCTGCGTGCTGCCCCTCGATCATCTTCGGCTTCACATCGAAGGTCTTGAGCCACAGGCCGAAGTGAGGGGTAATGCGGAGGAAGGCCTCACAAACAACGTTAAATGTCGAGATGTGAAGAAGGGAATCCGGGGCCAGATCGTGAAAATCTAACCCATAATAGAACATAAGACCCCTAACAAAGGGATCCAGAGCTAGGCCTAGTCCTCGGAGGAAGTGGGAGACGAATACGACGCTCTCGTTGGGTTCAGGAGTAGGGGAGACCTTGAAGGAAATATTCCCTAGAGGCAATAATAAAGTTATTATTTATTTCCTTATATCATGATAAATGTTTATTATTCATGCTAGAATTGTATTAACCGGAAACATAATACATGTGTGAATACATAGACAAACAAAGTGTCACTAGTATGCCTCTACTTGACTAGCTCGTTAATCAAAGATGGTTATGTTTCCTAACCATGGACAAAGAGTTGTTATTTGATTAACAGGATCACATCATTAGTTGAATGATCTGATTGACATGACCCATTCCATTAGCTTAGCACCCGATCGTTTAGTATGTTGCTATTGCTTTCTTCATGACTTATACATGTTCCTATGACTATGAGATTATGTAACTCCCGTGTGCCGGAGGAACACTTTGTGTGCTACCAAACCTCACAGCGTAACTGGGTGATTATAAAGGTGCTCTACAGGTGTCTCCAAAGGTACATGTTGGGTTGACGTATTTCGAGATTAGGATTTGTCACTCCGATCGTCGGAGAGGTATCTCTGGGCCCTCTCGGTAATGCACATCACTTAAGCCTTGCAAGCAATGCAACTAATGAGTTAGTTGCGAGATGATGTATTACGGAACGAGTAAAGAGACTTGCCGGTAACGAGATTGAACTAGGTATTGGATACCGACGATCGAATCTCGGGCAAGTAACATACCGATGACAAAGGGAACAACGTATGTTGTTATGCGGTCTGACCGATAAAGATCTTCGTAGAATATGTAGGAGCCAATATGGGCATCCAGGTCCCGCTATTGGTTATTGACCGGAGACATGTCTCGGTCATGTCTACATTGTTCTCGAACCCGTAGGGTCCGCACGCTTAAGGTTTCGATCACAGTTATATTATGAGTTTATACGTTTTGATGTACCGAAGGTTGTTTGGAGTCCCGGATGTGATCACGGACATGACGAGGAGTCTCGAAATGGTCGAGACATAAATATTGATATATTGGAAGCCTATGTTTGGATATCGGAAGTGTTCCGGGTGAAATCGGGATTTTACCGGAGTACCGGGAGGTTACCGGAACCCCCCGGGAGCTATATGGGCCTTACTGGGCCTTAGTGGAAAAGAGAAGAGGCAGCCTGAGATGGGCCGCGCGCCCCTCCCCTCCCTTGGTCCGAATAGGACAAGGAGAGGGGGCCGGCCCCCTTTCTCTTTTCCCCCCTCCGCGAATCCTATTCCAACTAGGATTGGGGGGGGGAATCCTACTCCC
>NC_057800.1:752087403-752227190 GCF_018294505.1 Triticum aestivum
GATCATATTCTTAGCTGTGTGCGGCGCCCCCTGCCACCATAGTCCTCGATAATATTGTAGCGGTGCTTAGGAGAAGCCCTGCGACAGTAGTACATCAAGATCGTCACCACGCCATCGTGCTGACGGAACTCTTCCCCGACACTTTGCTGGATTGGAGTCTGGGGATCGTCATCGAGCTGAACGTGTGCTTAAACTCGGAGGTGCCGTAGTTTCGGTGCTTGATCGGTCGGGCCGTGGAGACGTACGACTACATCAACCAAACGCTTCCGTTGTCGATCTACAATGGTACGTAGATCACACTCTCCCCTCTCGTTGCTATGCATCACCATGATCTTGCGTGTGCGTAGGAAATTTTTTGAAATTACTACGTAACCTAACAGTGGCATCCGAGCCTAGGTTTTTATGGTTTGATGTTATATGCACGAGTAGAACACAAGTGAGTTGTGGGCGATATAAGTCATACTGCTTACCAGCATGTCATACTTTGGTTCGGCGGTATTGTTGGATGAAGCGGCCCGGACCGACATTACGCGTACGCTTACGCGAGACTGGTTCTACCGTCGTGCTTTGCACACAGGTGGCTGGCGGGTGTCAGTTTCTCCAATTTTAGTTGAACCGAGTGTGGCTACGCCCGGTCCTTGCGAAGGTTAAAACAACACCAACTTGACAAACTATCGTTGTGGTTTTGATGCGTAGGTAAGATTGGTTCTTGCTTAAGCCCGTAGCAGCCACGTAAAACTTGCAACAACAAAGTAGAGGACGTCTAACTTGTTTTTGCAGGGCATGTTGTGATGTGATATGGTCAAAACATGATGAGATATAAGTTATTGTATGATACGATCATGTTTTGTTGAAGTTATCGGCAACTGGCAAAAGCCTTATGGTTGTCTCTTTATTGCATAAGATGCCAGCGTCCAATAATTGCTTTACTTTATCGCTATGCGATAGCAATAGTTGCAAGAGCAATTGTTGGCGAGACGACCACGTGACGACACATTGATATAGATCAAGATGATGGAGATCATGGTGTCATGCCGGTGACGATATAGATCATGACAGTACTTTCGAGATGGAGATCAAAGAAGCAAGATGATGATGGCCATATCATGTCACATATTTTGATTGCATATGATGTTTATCTTTTATACATCTTATTTTTGCTTAGTATGACGGTAGCATTTTAAGATGATCTCTCACTAATTATCAAGAAGTGTTCTCCCTGAGTATGCACCGTTGCGAAAGTTCTTCGTGCTGAGACACCACGTGATGATCGGGTGTGATAGGCTCTACGTTCAAATACAACGGGTGCAAAACAGTTGCACACGCGGAATACTCAGGTTATACTTGACGAGCCAAGCATATACAGATATGGCCTCGGAACACGGAGACCGAAAGGTCGAGCGTGAATCATATAGTAGATATGATCAACATAGTGATGTTCACCAATGAAACTGCTCCATCTCACGTGATGATCGGACATGGTTTAGTTGATTTGGATCACATGATCACTTAGAGGATTAGAGGGATGTCTATCTAAGTGGGAGTTCTTAAGTAATATGATTAATTGAACTTAAATTTATCATGAACTTAGTCCTGGTAGTATTTTGCAAATTATGTTGTACATCAATAGCTCGCGTTGTTGCTTCCCTGTGTTTATTTTGATATGTTCCTAGAGAAAATTGTGTTGAAAGATGTTAGTAGCAATGATGCGGATTGGATCCGTGATCTGAGGTTTATCCTCATTGCTGCACAGAAGAATTATGTCCTTGATGCACCGCTAGGTGACAGACCTATTGCAGGAGCAGATGCAGACGTTATGAACGTTTGGCTAGCTCAATATGATGACTACTTGATAGTTTAGTGCACCATGCTTAATGGCTTAGAATCGGGACTTCAAAGACGTTTTGAACGTCATGGACCATATGAGATGTTCTAGGAGTTGAAGTTAATATTTCAAGCAAATACCCGAGTTGAGAGATATGAAGTCTCCAACAAGTTCTATAGCTAAAAGAGGGAGGAGAATCTCTCAACTAGTGAGCATGTGCTCAGATTGTCTGGGTACTACAATCGCTTGAATCAAGTGGGAGTTAATCTTCCAGATAAGATAGTGATTGACAGAATTCTCTAGTTACCATCACCAAGTTAGTAGAACTTCGTGATGAACTATAATATGCAAGGGATAACGAAAACAACTCCCAAGCTCTTCGTGATGCTGAAATCAACGAAGGTAGAAATCAAGAAAAACATCAAGTGTTGATGGTTGACAAGATCACTAGTTTCAAGAAAAGGGCAAAGGGAAGAAGGGGAACTTCAAAAGAACGGCAAGCAAGTTGCTACTCATGTGAAGAAGCCCAAATCTGATCCTAAGCCTGAGACTAAGTGCTTCTACTGCAAAGGGACTAGTCACTGGAAGCGGAACTACTCCAAGTATTTGGCGGATAAGAAGGATGGCAAAGTGAACATAAGTATATTTGATATACATGTTATTGATGTATGATTTAGTAGTGTTTATAGCAACCCCTCAGTATTTGATACTAGTTCAGTTGCTAAGATTAGTAACTCGAAACGGGAGTTGCAGAATAAACAGAGACTAGTTAAGGGTGAAGTGACGATGTGTGTTGGAAGTGGTTCCAAGATTGATATGATCATCATCGCACACTCCCTATACTTTCAGGATTAGTGTTGAACCTAAATAAGTGTTATTTGGTGTTTGCGTTGAGCATGAATATGATTTGATCATGTTTATTGCAATACGGTTATTCATTTAAGATAGAGAACAATTGTTGTTCTGTTTACATGAATAAAACCTTATATGGTTACACACCCAATGAAAATGGTTCATTGGATCTCGATCATAGTGATACACATGTTCATAATATTGAAACCAAAAGATGCAAAGTTAATAATGATAGTGCAACTTATTTGTGGCACTGCCGTTTAGGTCATATTGGTGTAAAGCGCATGAATAAACTCCATGCTGATGGGCTTTTGGAATCACTTGATTATGAATCACTTGATGCTTGCGAACCATGCCTCATGGGCAAGATGACTAAGACTCCGTTCTCCGGAACAGTGGAGCGAGCAACTGACTTATTGGAAATAATACATACTGATGTATGCGATCCGATGAGTGTTAAGGCCCGCGGCGGGTATCGTTATTTTCTAACCTTCACAGATGATTTGAGCAGATATGGGTATATCTACTTGATGAAACATAAGTCTGAAACATTTGAAAAGTTCAAAGAATTTCAGAGTGAAGTGGAAAATCATCGTGACAAGAAAATAAAAGTTTCTACGATATGATCGCAGAGGTAAAATATTTGAGTTACGAGTTTGGCATTCAAATTAAACAATGTGAAATAATTTCACTACTCACGCCACCTGGAACACCATAGTGTAATGGTGTGTCCGAACGTCATAACCGTACTTTATTAGATATAGTGCGATCTATGATGTCTCTTACCAATCTACCACTATCGTTTTGGGTTTATTCATTAGAGACAGCTGCATTCATGTTAAATAGGGCACCATCTAAATCCATTGAGATAACACCGTGTGAACTATGGTTTGACAAGAAACCTAAGCTGTCATTTCTTAAAGTTTGGAGTTGCGATGCTTATGTGAAAAAGTTTCATCTCGATAAGCTCAAACTCAAATCGGAGAAATATGTCTTCATAGGATACCCAAAGGAGACAGTTGGGTACACCTTCTATCACATATCCGAAGGCAAGACATTCGTTGCTAAGAATGGATCCTTTCTAGAGAAGGAGTTTCTCTCGAAAGAAGTGAGTGGGAGGAAAGTAGAAAACTTGATAAGGTAATTGTACCCTTATTGGAAAATAGTTCATCATAGAAATCTGTTCCTGTGACTACTACACCAATTAGTGAGGAAGCTAATGATGATGATCATGTAACTTCAGATCAAGTTACTACCGAATCTCGTAGGTAAACCAGAGTGAGATCCGCACCAGAGTGGTACGGTAATCCTATTCTGGAGGTCGTGTTACTTGACCATGACGAACCTACGAACTATGAGGAAGCGATGATGAGCCCAGATTCCGATAAATGGCTTGAGGCCATGAAATCTGAGATAGGATCCATGTATGAGAATAAAGTGTGGACTTTGGTGGACTTGCCCAAGGATCGGCAAGCCATTGATAATAAATGGATCTTCAAGAGGAAGACGGACACGGATAGTAGTGTTACTATCTACAAAGCTAGAATTGTCGCAAAAGGTTTTCGACAAGTTCAAGGTGTTGACTACGATGAGAGTTTCTCACTCGTATCTATGCTTAAGTCTGTCCAAATCATGTTAGCAATTGCCGCATTTTATGAAATCTGGCAAATGGATAAACAAAACTGCATTCCTTAATGGATTTATTAAAGAAGAGTTGTATGTGATGCAACAAGATGGTTTTGTCAATCCTAAAGGTGCTAACAAAATATGCAAGCTCCAGCGATCCATTTATGGACTGGTGCAAGCATCTCGGAGTTGGAATATACGCTTTGATAAGTTGATCAAAGCATATAGTTTAATACAGACTTGCGATGAAGCCTATATTTACAAGAAAGTGAGTGGGAGCACTACAACATTTCTGATAAGTATATGTGAATGACATATTGTTGATCGGAAATAATGTAGAATTATTCTGCAAAGCATAAAGGAGTGTTTGAAAGGAGTTTTTCAAAGAAAGACCTCGGTGAAGCTGCTTACATACTGAGTATCAAGATCTATAGAGACAGATCAAGACGCTTGATAAGTTTTTTCAATGAGTACATACCTTGACAAGATTTTGAAGGAGTTCAAAATGGAACAGTCAAAGAAAAAGTTTCTTGCCTGTGTTACAAGGTGTGAAGTTGAGTAAGACTCAAAGCCCGACCACGGCAGAAGATAGAAAGAGAATGAAAGTCATTCCCTATGCCTCAGTCATAGGTTCTATAAAGTATGCCATGCTGTGTACCAGATCTATTGTATACCATACACTGTGTTAAGATAGGGAGTACAATAGTGATCTAGGAGTAGATCAATGGACAGCGGTCAAAATTATCCTTACTGGAATAAGGATATGTTTCTCGATTATGGAGGTGACAAAAGGTTCGTCGTAAAGGGTTACGTCGATGCAAGTTTTGACACTGATCCAGATGACTCTAAGTCTCAATCTGGATACATATTGAAAGTGGGAGCAATTAGCTAGAGTAGCTCCCTGCAGAGCATTGTTGACATAGAAATTTGCAAAATACATGCGAATCTGAATGTGGCAGACCCGTTGACTAAACTTCTCTCACAAGCAAAACATGATCACTTTTTGGGTCTTAATCACATAGCGATGTGAACTAGATTATTGAATCTAGTAAACCCTTTGGGTGTTAGTCACATGGAGATGTGAACCAATCACATAAAGATGTGAACTATTGATGTTAAATCACATGGCGATGTGATCTAGATTATTGACTCTAGTGCAAGTGGGAGACTGAAGGAAATATGCCCTAGAGGCAATAATAAAGTTATTATTTATTTCCTTATATCATGATAAATGTTTATTATTCATGCTAGAATTGTATTAACCGGAAACATAATACATGTGTGAATACATAGACAAACAAAGTGTCACTAGTATGCCTCTACTTGACTAGCTCGTTAATCAAAGATGGTTATGTTTCCTAACCATGGACAAAGAGTTGTTATTTGATTAACGGGATCACATCATTAGTTGAATGATCTGATTGACATGACCCATTCCATTAGCTTAGCACCCGATCGTTTAGTATGTTGCTATTGCTTTCTTCATGACTTATACATGTTCCTATGACTATGAGATTATGTAACTCCCGTGTGCCGGAGGAACACTTTGTGTGCTACCAAACCTCACAACGTAACTGGGTGATTATAAAGGTGCTCTACAGGTGTCTCCAAAGGTACATGTTGGGTTGACGTATTTCGAGATTAGGATTTGTCACTCCGATCGTCGGAGAGGTATCTCTGGGCCCTCTCGGTAATGCACATCACTTAAGCCTTGCAAGCAATGCAACTAATGAGTTAGTTGCGAGATGATGTATTACGGAACGAGTAAAGAGACTTGCCGGTAACGAGATTGAACTAGGTATTGGATACCGACGATCGAATCTCGGGCAAGTAACATACCGATGACAAAGGGAACAACGTATGTTGTTATGCGGTCTGACCGATAAAGATCTTCGTAGAATATGTAGGAGCCAATATGGGCATCCAGGTCCCGCTATTGGTTATTGACCGGAGACATGTCTCGGTCAGGTCTACATTGTTCTCGAACCCGTAGGGTCCGCACGCTTAAGGTTTCGATGACAGTTATATTATGAGTTTATACGTTTTGATGTACCGAAGGTTGTTCGGAGTCCCAGATGTGATCACGGACATGACGAGGAGTCTCGAAATGGTCGAGACATAAAGATTGATATATTGGAAGCCTATGTTTGGATATCGGAAGTGTTCCGGGTGAAATCGGGATTTTACCGGAGTACCGGGAGGTTACCGGAACCCCCCGGGAGCTATATGGGCCTTACTGGGCCTTACTGGAAAAGAGAAGAGGCAGCCTGAGATGGGCCGCGCGCCCCTCCCCTCCCTTGGTCCGAATAGGACAAGGAGAGGGGGTCGGCCCCCCCTTTCTCTTTTCCCCCCTCCGCGAATCCTATTCCAACTAGGATTGGGGGGGGGGGGGAATCCTACTCCTGGAGGGAGTAGGACTCCTCCTGGCACGCATTTCAAAAAATATTTGTCACAACAAAGAAATGTTCATGAATTTCAAATTTTCTTTCCAAATTTAAAAAAATGTTAATCGATTAGGAAAAAAGGAAATCATAGCTAGCACAGCCACCCGAAGTCTCCGTGCCAGGTCGGCCACCACGAGCAGAAGAGAGGCAAGGACCCCTTCGCCGCCACGTCGACAGTGTTTTGCCCGTCAGGGCCTGCTGACGGTGGCAAGGAGGAAGGGAGCATTTTTTTTCTCTTCTTCTCTTAGTCAGTTTTCCTTTATCTTAGACTAGCCATAATGGGAGTAACTTCAGTAGTAACTTCAAGTCCAACTTAGTAAATTTATCTATGTGGCAATGAGTTAATGAAGAGAGAGGTAGTTCTAGTAACTTAGCTAGTTACTGTAACATCACATCTCCCAATACAATATGAGTCTATAACCTAATAAATGAAGCTTTGCACGACACCGCATCTAAGTTACTACTCACTATGAAGGTAGTAATATAGCCTAGAGATATGTGTATGTTACTAGTGTATGTTACTCTCCATTGTGGCTAGTCTTATTGCTTGTTATCCATACAATTTGTTGTAGCGACTTCCAGCCTTCACTAGTTTCGCGTTGCTGTAACAGTTAGTGAAGTCGCTAGAACCTTTTTTCAGGGAGGCCCATACGTCTTGTCTGTGATATACATTTTCCGCGCGGAAGTTGTGTTCTTGTTGAGTACACTTTCTTGAAACAAGACATCTAGTGTGTTCCTTTTGTTTTATTTCTGCAGGAGCAACATATCGAGGCTAAGATGCCTAAAGAAATAAATATATTCTTGTTGAAGCCTTCAAACTGAAGGAAGAGGCAACCTTGTAAGAGTTTTACTCGATTATATAGAAGACCCCGACATGTTACTTGTCGACTTGTCTACTGCATCGCACTATCATGTCTACTGCATCGCACTATCAATTATTTGCTTACTCGATAGTGGGTGTAAGCAAGCTTTGCACGTTGCACTGAGATGATGATTTACTTCACGATCTTACGGCGAAAGATTATTCAGGAATAAGTTTACACTTCGTTACTCATAATGATTCTCAAGGGGTTGTTTTTCTTGTTAATTGCTGTATATGTGTGTAATCCGTGTATCTGAATAGTCTGCGTGTGCGTGTATTATTTGTGGCGCCCGTAGTTACTATTTTCTTAATGCAAATGCAAACGAGTGAGAAACAACCTGAAATACAACCAGCCATCCTGGCAAATGGCAATTGAACAAACCAAAAATTTCAACGCTAGCTTTCTTGTTACACAAGCTACAATATTAGTGGGCCTTTTTTATCTTTTGAAAAATAACATACTCCTGGATTCTCTACCCACACTAGTCGTGTCCATAATTCAGGCTGCATCCCACCAATATTAACTTAGCCACGATGACATGGTGGAAAATGCAAAAACACAGTCTGCCCTGCTTGAAAACAGTCTCCATTACCAGTTACATGATGTAACTCTACCATGAAAGAATCTCAGAGAACTAAAACCAAATTGAACTGAATGAGCAACCACCTAAATATCAACTAGATGCGTTACTTCAAATGTAGGGAACAGTGAATCAAATGACAGGCCGACGATTCCACATGAATTAAATAAACTTCGAATGAAACACGAACAAAACCCTTTAGCGACGGCACAACATCACTTCCACCAATTTGGTTGGTGGTCCTTATCACTATGTCGCCAAGCTGCCCCAGCGGCGCATCACTTTTTTCCAGATTAAGCATCGGCCCTTGCTCGGATCTGGTAAACTCTTCTTTCATTCATCGCTCAGAAAGTACCAGCAGATTGTGCTTTGTGGAGACCCCGGAACGACACCATCCATGAGGAGAATGCAAGGTGTTAACCTGCTAGTTTTCATGTCATAGACCATGCCCCGATCCCTACATCTCCCACCGATCCAGTACACACAATCACCCTTGAGTCCTGGAACACCTCCCGCATATATCGACATTGCATTGTTCCTCCCAACAAACACTGAGTGTCCCCTTAAGTCGGCCACAATGTCCCAACATGGTCGGCGCTGGGGGTCATACCTTAAAACAAATATTTCGTCATGTTCTACACGGCAACGACCCCCTCCTGGCAGCTGCAAAATAACCGTGCAGGCCGCATTCCTCCAGATTTGGTATAGGTTACCATCACAGAACACAATGTTATTAACACTAGTGAACACAATGTTATTAACACTAGTTTTATCCCACATTTTTAGTATTTATATCGGACGAAAAATTCTGAAAGTTTTATCCCACATTCTAGTTAGTAAGTTTTGCCGCGATGCAAAGTTTGAAGTTCAAGACGTGTTCTATATAAGAGAAACAAAAAAGAGAAAAAATCATATACGAAATTAGTTGTCTCGCACAGATCTTAAAACAATATTGAAGAGGCAGGATAGCAGGGTCTAGGTGCAAGTGCTCTAAAAATCTGTGTCTGGATCCAATCGGGCCGGTTATGAATTTGGTGCATGGTTTCTCTCGTGAAGTGGTAGCAACGGTGTGAGTCGATAGTGGATCTTCCCCTGATGTTGGGGGCCGCAGCTTCTGCATCGTCCATGGTCGATCATGCGTGGTTGTCCTAATTCAGATCTGGTGGTGATTTAGGTCCAGTCAGCCATCGATGGTGGCTACAGACCGTGCTACGGCGACCTCTTATGGCTCCACAATGATGGTGGTCGCCAAAAGGTCTTTGGAGAAGGTTAGTCTCTCCAGATCCGGTGGTTGACTATGGCGTTGTTATGCAAACTATGGACAAAGACTTGACGCAAATGAATGGTTGTGCAGTGGCGGCGGTCGCACATCGCTTGTAGCTGCTGTGATCGCAGAATAGTGGTGGCGATAACACTTGACTGACTTCAATTTTGGTGCTACGTGCACCCGGTCTTGAGACTCCAGGGTGAAAGCCTAGATCCTAGTTGGTTATACCTTGCAATGGCGATGTCTTTGCGTCGTTACCTTGTTGAAGGCATTGCTCCATATGCTTAGACTTTTTTTTCAGGGTGAAAATCTGGATTCTAGCCTTGTGGTTGGATCTGATGACGGCAGCGCATGAAAGTCGCTCCCTTTCTGAAGGCATTCCTTTTGAAGAATATCGTCGTCATGTGGTGTCATAAATTGGTTGGTATAGATATGGTCGTTTGGTACAATTTGCCAATCATGGATCTAAACACTTCGGGTTTTCTATTTCATTTTTCCTCACCTACACGTAGCTTTGGTCTTTTACGACTTTACTAGTTTTCGACATATTTTGTATATGTATGTTGGTATTGGCTCTGTGCATCATTATTCAGTACATAACTAGCAAAGCGCTTTCTAACAAACATGAGTATAGTTTTGTCATTGAAATGCTGGTATAGGTTTTATGTCTTTCCACCCTGTTTAAATGGCTTCATTACAACATGGCATGGTTTTGACTCATGGTGGATAAGGTGGCACCATTATGCTAGCTGACTGTGGTCCTCAGAGGCTACATTGTCGCCATCATGTTTCTTGTTGTTGTCATCGTAGTCCTCATCATCCCCGGGGAGACGGTCGAGGTAGTTAGCCCGGGCCTCGAGCGCGAGCAGCTGGCAGACGAACCAGATGAGCGCGGCATCAAGGGCCAGCAGGGCGCCTCCACCGAAGTGGCCGTCCATCTTGTCCGTGTTTGACGGGCAGCTCATGGTGCCGTCAGGTTGTATTCGCAGCTGGTACCGGAGGTTGGCCGCCTGCGTCTTGGTCGCTCCCACCAGCATCACCAAAGCCGAAACCGAGACCAACCTATTTTCATGATTAATCCCATGGAGAAATGGTAATTAGTTACTTCACAAAACAGATAATTGATGAACGACCTTAATTAATTACTCCCTTTGTAAACTAATATAGGATCGTTAATATAGGATCGTTCAGATCAATAAAGTAGTGATCTAAACGACGCTGTATTACTTTACCGAGGGAGTACTTAGATAGCCAGCTAAATAAAAGGGTTCATTTAGTTACTCGGCGACGATGAAGAAGACTATGAGGATGGTGCTTCGAAGCAGAGCTCGGCGAGGAACTGATGCAGGTTGCTGGTTGGTCTTGTTGGTAGGGTAGGGGTAGAAGACGGCACGGTGGCCGATGAGGATGGTGATTAGCAGCGAGATCACCGAGAGGATCCCCATCACCACGCTGAGACGTGAGAAGTCGCACATGACATAACCATCTCCGGTGACGGTACCTGTTCCAAACTGAGGCTGCAATCGATAGAGGCATCCCGTAGGTTTAGTATTTTGGAAATAATAACCTAATAATCAACACAAGTGAACAAATGAACCAGATGAACAGGACGAGCAATTTACCTTTTTGTTTTCGGCAACGATGCCGAATACGAAGGCCTTCAAGCCAAAGTAGCAGAGAAGAAGGGCGAGCTTCGACCAAGCTGAAGCCGCCATTGTTGATGCTTGCAGTACGTAGCTGCTGCTTCTGATTTCTGATGAGAGGATCGTTGCTTTGTGTTCCTGCTGGGTGCTAAGTAATACCTTAGTAGCTTAATCAACTCTTTTGGATCTATTCGGGGCCTCGTTAGGATTACTATGCTGCTTGCCGCCATTTCTTATTCTTTGTTACGGGGAAATCTATGCATGTACAAATTACTTATCGCTGCTACCAAAATCTCAACGAACGGTATGCTTACTATGTGGGTTTTGATCTTCTAGTTTTTCTTATTTCTCACTAACACAAGGAAAAATAAAATTTATATGATGATGGTGTTCCTCAACCGTGCAAAACTCAATGTTTTGTGTGGAATCAGACCCCTTGATCGTGCAGCATCATTCAACCGATATGCTTGGCTTGTCGCGGTATTGGACATCTATTCTGTAAAATATTGTGTAGAATATAAATTCATTCGTTAAAATATAAATATGCGAGAATTGGTTGGAGTAACAGCATTGCAATCTCCGCTTTCCCGCAAAAAAGAAAGCTCTGGTAGCCACGTGATTACATGATGGCTTTCGTAAGCACAGTCCCATATGTTTGTGCAGTAACTTTTTTGGAGAATGAAGAAAAAGCCCATTGCAATGTACAGCTGTCCAGGCCTGGTCTGCAAAGCCCATTGCCGTCTGCCTTCTTGTATCGATCGAGGGTTCGAAGACGACGCCACAGCCGCCTCATCACAATCGCTCTATTCTTCTACGTACGTCTGCCTTCCGATTGATCTGATCCACCGCAGCGAGGGCTTGCTGTCGACGACGGACGAGCCGATGGAGGACGACCTCTTCTCCGAATACTCCTACACTGAACTGCTGGTGATTGTCAGGGAGAACCTGGCGAGCTTCCCGGAGGCGGGGGCGCTGAGCCCCTCGGAGCTGGAGGCGGCGGTGGGCCGGATCATGTCGCAGTCCGACCCGTCAACGCCAGCGCCGTCTCCGGCCGCAGGCATGGTCCGGCTGTCGGGCGAGGACATAGCCGTGTTCATGTACCACAGGGAGACGGAGGCCCCCAACATCGACAACCTCCCCGGCGGGGTGTTCCCGCCGGGGTGGATCGAGGAGCGTAGGCGGCAGCTAGACGAGCAGTGCCGTCGTTGGCCAGCTGACAAGAGGAAGACTGGCGGGGACGAGTGCCTCCAGGTGCTTCTGGCCAAGATCAGGGTGGACCTGCTCGCCAGGGGCTACGTATGTTAGACTTAGAGATATATTCAGTTGTAATCTTAACTACTTATCTCCTCCTCTCCCTTGTAACCTCCTATCTCTATCTCTTATCCTACCGAATCCTAGCGATCGGTAGAAGACTTGTAAACCACGGCAGGGGTGTTTCCTGCCTCGATCAATAAAACCCCGCGGCTCCTCTACGGAGGAGTAGGAACGCTATCACCAAATACATCTTACATGGTATCAGAGCCACGTCTCTTCCTATCGTCTAGCAAACCAGAAACCCTAGACATCCCCCATCACCATGGCTGCGAGCTCGAGTGCCGTTGTCCTCAACCTAGGTGCTCCACCAACAGAGAAGCTCGCAAGGGGGAACTACCTCCTATGGAAGGCGCAGGTCATGACGGCACTGCGAGGCGCGCAAGTAACCGGCCTCCTCGACGGCAGCGATGCCGCACCGCCGAAGACCACAGAAGTCACCAAGGCGGACAAAACCACGGCTATAGAGCCCAATCCTCTGTATGGCCCGTGGTTGTCGAAGGATCAGCAGGTTCTGAGCTACCTGCTGAAATCTCTCACTCAGGAAATCCTGGCGCAAGTGATCGGTAAGGATAGTACCTTCGATCTATGGAGAGCTCTTACCACGTTATTCGCCGCGCAGTCACAATCCCGCATAACTAATCTACGGATGGCCATCTCCAACACCAAGAAAGGGAACATGTCAAGCAATGCGTTCATCGCCAAGATGAAAAGCCTCGGGGACGAGCTAGCTGCGGCTGGGCGTCCGGTAACCGACCCGGAGATGGTGGACTACATCCTTGCTGGCCTCGATCGGGATTACGATCCCATCGTGGCAGCGATCGGCGCCATCAAGAACTCCATCACCGTCGACGACCTCTTCGCGCAGATCGCCGCGTTTGATCAGCGGATGGAGATGCTGGGCGACGGCCCGGCAGGATTCCGCTCCTCTGCCAACACCATCTACAGAGGGCGCGGGCAGTCCCGCGGCAGGGGAGGCCGTGGCCGAAGCAACAGAGGAGGACGCGGTCGAGGAAACTGCTCCTCTCCTTCCCCTAGTCGCGGGGGTGGCGGCGGTGGTCATCAACAACGGTTTCGCCCTCAACCAAAACAACAGCAGCAGCAAGAGGGCGACTACCCTGAGTGCCAGATCTGCTACAAGTTCCACGCTGGCGGGGCAAGAGCCTGCTGGCATCGGTACGATGATGATCATGAAGAAAAGAAGGCAGCCAACCTCGTCACCAACAACTACGGCATCGACACCAACTGGTATGCCGACTCCGGCGCCACTGAGCATATCACAGGGGAGCTCGACAAGCTGACGATGCGGGAAAGGTACCACGGCGGTGATTAGATACACACGGCAAGTGGAACTGGTATGTACATTACTCATATTCGAAATTCAATTGTTAAAACCCCCGTAAAAGATCTACATCTTAACAATGTCTTGCATGTTCCACATGCTTCCAAAAATCTTGTCTCTGTTCATCGTTTTGCTCTTGACAACAATGTTCTCATAATATTTTATCCTCACTCTTTTGTGATCAAGGACTTGGCAACGAGGAGAGTCATCCTTAGAGGAAAGTGTGAGGGAGGCCTATATCCACTCATATCATCTTCATCTTCATCATGGTCGAATAAACAAGCGTGGAGTGTCACCAAACCCTCCTCGGCAAGGTGGCATAGTCGTCTGGGTCATCCCTCTTCAGTTATAGTTCAGCATGTCCTTAGCAAGAATAATTTACCTTATGAGTCTAGTGTTGAGTCGATTTGTGATGCTTGCCAACAAGCTAAGAGTCATCAGTTACCTTATCCTATATCAACAAGTGTTTCTACTGCTCCATTGCAGCTTATTTTTTCAGATGTATGGGGACCTGCTCCCACATCAGTTGGTAGATTCTCTTATTATGTTAGCTTCATTGATGATTATAGCAAGTTCACCTGGATCTATCTGCTAAAGAAAACATCTGATGTCTTTCAAGTTTTTACCAACTTCCAAAATCTTGTTGAACGCCAACTAGACTCAAAAATTCTTGCCATGCAAACCGACGGGTGGTGAGTATGAGAAACTAAATTCCTTTTTTCAAAAAATTGGAATTTCTCACCATGTCTCTTGTCCCCATGCTCATCAGCAAAATGGGTCGGTTGAACGTAAACATCGTCATGTTGTGGAGGTAGGATTAGCACTCCTAGCCAATGCTTCCATGCCTCTAAAATTCTGGGATGAAGCTTTTCTCACTGCCACATATCTCATAAATATTCGACCAAGTAAAGTCATCAAATTTGAAAGTCCAATCACACGTTTGTTTGGAACAAAACCAGATTTCAAATCTCTACGAGTCTTTGGTTGTGCTTGTTGGCCAAACCTAAGACCTTACAACACACGCAAACTTGCGTTTCGTTCAAAAAAATGTGTGTTTTTGGGCTATAGCCCTATGCACAAAGGAGTCAAGTGCCTAGATGTTCCTAGAGGCCGAGTTTATATATCTCGAGACGTTGTGTTCGATGAATCAGTTTTCCCTTTTGAATCTCTCCATCCCAATGCCGGCGCTCTCCTTCGTCAAGAGATTCTTCTTCTTCCATCTACACTTCGAGCTTTTGATCACGGGGGAAACAATTGCACAAATCAACATGATGATAATGTTCCTGCTGGAACCAGCCCTTGTCTTCCGTGTGTGCAGGTACCTGAAGAAAACGACGGTCAGAATGATCAAAATCACGTCCAAAATGAGGCTATATTTCATGTAGAAGAAGAAGACGAAGATGGCGCGGAGTTCGAGGATGATTTGGCGGCGCCTGCCACCCCTGCGCGTCAGTCTCCCTCGGATCATGCGCGGATATCCTCCTCGGATCACGCCCTGGTCGGCCAGGAGAGCCAGGCGCGGGCGAGCCGCTCCGCAGCCGCCACGTCCTCACGCGGAGGATCTCCCTCGAGCGACCCGCGCATGCAGCCAACCGCTGCGAGGCGCGGCGGGCGCATGCAGCAATAGGCTCACCTGACGCGGCTGGCACGGGATCATCTGCGGCCACAAGTGGAGCGGCTGTGGAAGAACAGGCCACATCTGCGACCACAGGATCTGATGTGGCGACGCCTATCTCTTCTCCGGGATCTTCTGCAACAGGTGGATCCGTGCGCCAGCGTGTGCAGCAGCAACCAGCCACATCCAGAGTTACAACTCGGATACAAAAAGGTATCAAGAACCCAAAAATAAGAACTGGTGGCACAATCCCGTATGGTATGCTGTGTATTTCAGGAGAGCCAACAAAACTAGATGATGCACTTGGAGATCCCAAGTGGAAAAAGGCCATGGACGAGGAGTATATAGCCCTGATGAAGAACAAGACATGGCATTTGGTACCAAATCAAAAAGGGAAAAATATCATTGATTGTAAGTGGGTGTATAGGATCAAGAAAAAAGCAGATGGCTCTATTGACAGGTATAAAGCACGTCTTGTTGCTAAGGGGTTTAAGCAGCGTTATGGTATTGATTATGAAGATACATTTAGTCCTGTGATAAAAGCTGCAACCATAAGACTTGTGCTAGCAATTGCTGTGTCTAGGGGTTGGAGCTTGAGACAGCTAGACGTAAAGAACGCGTTTTTGCATGGTGTTCTGGAAGAGGAGGTCTACATGAGGCAACCACCAGGTTATGAAAACATGCAAAAACCACATTATGTATGCAAGCTTGACAAGGCTCTCTATGGTTTGAAACAAGCACCTAGAGCATGGTACTCCAGGTTAAGTATGCAGTTGAAACAACTTGGCTTTGTTGCATCAAAGGCTGACACATCTCTCTTCATATACAATAAGGCAAATACTGTCATCTTTGTGCTCATATATGTTGATGATATTATAGTTGCAAGCTCTTCTCAGAATGCTACTGATGCTCTCTTACATGATCTAAGCTCAGAGTTTGCTTTAAAGGATCTTGGTGATTTGAGTTTCTTTCTAGGCATTGAAGTTAAGAAGGCTCAGGATGGTATAGTGTTGAAACAGGAAAAATATGCAACTGAACTCTTGGCTCGGATGGGAATGAAGGATTGCAAGCCTTCCCCCACACCGTTATCCTCATCAGAACAACTGTCAGCTTATGAAGGGGAACCACTAAATGAGAAGGAAAGCACCAGATATAGAAGTGCCGTTGGAGCCCTACAATACTTAACCTTGACACGGCCAGATATCTCTTTTTCAGTTAACAAAGTATGTCAATACCTGCATGCTCCTACTTCTGCACATTGGACAGCTGTCAAAAGGATTATACGGTATGTTAAGCACACTGTAGGTTTGGGGCTATATTTTAAATGTTCCAATTCTACACTGGTTAGTGCTTTCTCTGATGCAGACTGGGCAGGTTGTAGTGATGATAGAAAATCCACAGGAGGTTTTGCTGTTTTCTTTGGGTCTAACCTTATTTCATGGAGTGCCAGGAAACAAGCAACAGTGTCAAGGTCAAGTACTGAAGCTGAATATAAGTCATTGGCAAATGCTACTGCAGAGATCATTTGGGTTGAGTCTTTGCTTGAAGAATTGGGTGTTAAGCAACATCATGTCTCATGTCTATGATGTGATAATTTGGGTGCTACTTATTTAAGTGCCAATCCTGTTTTTCATGCCAGAACCAAGCACATTGAAATAGACTTTCACTTTGTACGTGAAAGAGTTGCAGAGAAGAAGTTGGAGATACGCTTTATTCCTTCTAAAGATCAAGTGGCTGATGGTTTCACCAAAGCTCTACCATACAAGCCATTTGAAGCATTCAAGAACAATCTCAACCTAGGATAGGTAGTTCAGATTAAGGGAGGGTGTTAGACTTAGAGATATATTCAGTTGTAATCTTAACTACTTATCTCCTCCTCTCCCTTGTAACCTCCTATCTCTATCTCTTATCCTACCGAATCCTAGCGATCGGTAGAAGACTTGTAAACCACGGCAGGGGTGTTTCCTGCCTCGATCAATAAAATCCCACGGCTCCTCTACGGAGGAGTGGGAACGCTTCCACCAAATACATCTTACAACGTCGACGTCCCGGTGGAATTCCTGAAAGCTCAGATGGAGGAAGGGACGACCGGGGATTACGCCAGAGTTGCTTGCATTGGTGAGGATCCGTGGTCCATGAAGAAGATGATGAAGGTCTTGCAAAAGATTATGCACTGTCCAACACCTACATATTATCTTTAAATGTAATTATTCGTGCGTATTTATGTAGCGCTCGTATAAGTGCATGATCTAACTAATGCAATCAAAAGACCGGTCTAACGGAAGAGACTAGGCAATACAATTTACAGTTTTGCTAAAGCACATCTAGATGTGCCATAAGTATTGCACATCTAAGTCCTATGCCATTGATCTTACGTCGAGATTCATGTGGATATTTTCTTTTTCTTTTTTCTTTTCCTCTTTATGCTTGATTCACTCACTTAGATATGTAATAACTAGGGCACGATGTGCCCTAGACACACCCATCCACTAGAGTATATATAGATTTGTCTTGCAAGCTTCACCCAATCTGAAGAAGCACCGTACCCATGCATGCATTATTGCTGCTTTGCCTTCCCAACTATACTCTGTGGGATTTTACATATGTTTCTAAACACAGTAGTAATTAACTTCTTTTTGCTTGCCACCGATTCTTATTCTTCTTTTTGGGTGCCGAAATCGTTGTACGTATATATTTGAAGAAGTCAATCAGCAGTGGTAGTATGTGCACTTTATCATGTGGGTTTTATTTGTACTATTTCTTTACTAACAAAATCAAAAGAAAAATATGATGATGCCAGCGGGTCAGCAGAATTAAGAGAAATTCATTATGATTACTGAAACTAACTACTCCCTCCGTTCCAAAATAGATGACTCAACTTTATACTAAGTTTATATTAAAGTTAATACAAAGTTGGGTCGTCTATTTTGAAACGGAGGGAGTATGTGTTTGTGTATCAGACTATCAGTTCTTGCCTGAACCTTTATACTCAACATGGCCCTTAGCCCAATATCTCCCTATCCTGGGCCAATTCGAAAATGGTCCTAGCGCAATGCAAATCATATTTGGCCCATTAAGGGTCAAATTGCGGGAGTTACCAACAGATAGAGAATGGGACGCTAACGCTTGGGTGGGCCAGCCTAATTTCAGCTAGCTGTAGACTCCCGCTCGCTCACTTCACTGCATGCACCAATGGTTCGCCCTGTCGGGAGGCCACCTGTGCGTTTCTCCACCAATATGCCGCAAATAGTGGTAGATAGGACCTCCCCACACACATCGGCAAATTCTACTTGATGCATACAACAAGCACATTCTGGGACATTCCATCGTTCAATCCTTTTGTGTTGCCATTCTCCTATGATTTATTTTTATTTTTATGTGTGTGCAGAGTTATTTTCAGGTGCAGTTTTCATTTGTTTTTTTGGTCTTCCTCAATTTTTCTCTTTTTTCTTGTAAGTATTTTTTGTTCCACCTTTTCCTTTTCGGTTTTCAATACTCCCTCCTTCCATCTATATAGGACCTAATGCATTTTTCGAGGTTAACTTTGACCAAATATTAGAGCAATAATATATGACATGCAACTTACACAAAGCACACCGTTAAATTCGTGTGTGAAAGGAGCTTTCAATGATATAATTTTCACATTGTGCATGTCATGTACTATTAATCCTGTCAATAGTCAAAGACGGTCTTAAAAAATGCATTAGGCCCTATATAGATGGAAGGAGGGAGTAGGATTTTTACTGTTCTTCTACTGGATATTTGTTTGTGTTTTCCTTTGTTTTTTTCTTCACTCCATTTTTGTCTATTTCTTTTGTTCTTTCCAGTTTTCAAATATTTCTCTTATCTTTCCATTTTCCATTGTTTATTTCTTTCATTTTTTTTAGTTTGTTCCTTTCCCTCTTTATTGCCTTTTTGATTAATAAAAAACACGTTGGTCTATGTGAGCATACGATTATTTGTGAAGAAAGTACATTGTGAATATGTTTTAAAGCCAGCTGAACTTTTTTGAATACATGGTGAATATTGTTTGAACATATCATGATTTTTTTTAAGCCTAGTGAACATAGTGAACACTATTTTTCAACATGGTGGACTGCTTTTAGTAGCTTATATAAAACTTGCACATGCTGAACATATTTAAAACATGGTGAACATTTTATTAGAAGGTGGACCTTTTTTTAGCAAATGTAGGGAACAGTGAATCAAATGACAGGCCGACGATTCCACATGAATTAAATAAACTTCGAATGTAGTATACAAAAAACACGAACAAAACCCTCTACCGACGGTACAATATCACTTCCACCAATGTGGTTGGTGGTCCTTATCACTATGTCGCCAAGCTGCCCAACGATGCATAATTTTTTTTCCAGATTAAGCATGGGCCCTTGCTCAGATCTGGTAAACCCTTCTTTCATTCATCACTTAGAAAGTACCAGCAGATTGTGCTTTGTGGAGACCCCGGAACGACACCATCCATGAGGGGAATGCAAGGTGTTGACCTGCCAGTTTTCATGTCATAGACCATGCCCCGGTCCCTACCTCTCCCACCGATCCAGTACACACAATCACCCTTGAGTCCCGGAACACCTTCCGCATATATCGACACTGCATTGTTCCTCCCAACAAACACTGAGTGTCCCCTTAAGTCGGCCACGATGTCCCAATATGGTCGGCGCTGGGGGTCATACCTTAAAACAAATATTTCGTCATGTTCTACACGGCAACGACCCCCTCCTGGCAGCTGCAAAATAACCGTGCAGGTCGCATTCCTCCAGATTTGGTATAGGTTACCATCGCAGAACACAATGTTATTAACACTAGTGAAAGTTGAGATTGTATTATATGGCGGGGCGAAACTGGTGGCGGCATCGAACGGTAGGTTGCTTCCCACAGACGGCAACAATGTCTCCACAGTAGCCGGCGCGTTTAGATCCGGTCATGTCCCATACATCTGCATGATTCGCTTGTTGTGCACTGCAGGACATGCTAATGTGTGGACCTCGAGGATGACAGGTTCACGGCGGCGGCGCTGTGGCAGGTGGAGCACGTGGACATCTCCAAACCGAGTGAGGCAGTAGACCATACCATTTTTGTGGTAGAGGAGGTCGACGATCTGGTCTCCAGCGGCGAGGCAGATGGGGTCGAGGACGGCCCACCTCCTGGCCCCAGCGGTGACATAGGCAAGCCTATTGATGTCACATATCACGGCGGCCAGGAAGTAGTCAGTGGTGGGGTTGGGCGCAAAGACCATCTTGGAGACGAGGCGGCTGTCGTAGATCAGCGGGGCCAGGAGGATCTCGGCAGCCATGACTGGGTGGAAGAGGCTGAGTAGACTATGACCACCGTCGATGCAGACGGAGAGGGAAAGCCATCCGCCACAGCAGCCAAGATAGGTCCTAACCGAGGGAATTGTGGTGAGGTTGAATGAGTGGCACGCGGAGGGGCAGAGCTTGCCTGAAGGGATGGGATTGAGCCCGAAGGAGCGACGCGTGAGGATCGAGGCTGCAGTGGTACGACGCTTGATGGCGGTGGTGATGTAGCGCTTGATGGGGTCGTCGCCGTGGTCCACGAGCAACGACGGAGACGGTGGCGTGAGCGCGGAACGCCAAGTCGAGCATGTTCCCCGCGCACTCGCGTAGCACTTGAGGTCATCAAGTCCGTCGGCGATGCGGCAGACAAGCTCTGGCGGCAGATCTGCCCATGACATGGCGGGGCAAGGATTTTGGCGAGGTTGGGGAATTTCTTAATGAAAAACGAGGGGCTGTCGCTCACACACAGAAAGAAAGAAAGAGAGAAGCTGAGTGCCCTGGCCTATGATGGAAATCTTTTAAAGCGTCTGACCGAGCCACGGAAACGTGCATGCGGAAATTGCGGTAACAGTTGTATATAAAATTTAATTAATGCATCCAGAACTCATGATTTCCTTCCACCAAATCAATATAGAATTTAATTAATGCTTCCAGAAATTACGTAAAATACTCAAATGTTTTTCCTTGGTAAATCGTGATTTCTTACTTTTTTGTTGTTATTTTTGGTAAGTCGTGATTTCTTGAACATAGACATATGCTCCATCGGTCCCGCATTAGTTGGCTCGAATTTTACTAAATAAGGATGTATCTAGACACGTTTTAGTGTTGTATACATCCGTATCTAAACAAATCTAGATCAACCGAGATGTTGAGGAAAGAATTTGGGGCTAGGTCATGGACGTCTAGCCCATAATATAACATAATCCTGCGGACGAAAGGATGGAGAGGAAACCCTAACCCGCGGGCGAAATGAGGGATGAACACCACCCTCTCATTGGGCTTCGGGGTGGGGACGATTTGCCCCTTGGCTGGAAGCCGGTGGACGATTTCTTTTGCCAGATACCCGGCCTCCCGAAGCCTGGTGATGTCCTTCTCCCTAACGGAGGAGGCCATCCACTTGCCTTGCCCTCCAGATCTGGACATGGTTGAGCGCTTTCTTGAGGCGGAAAGAATGAGGACTTAGGCGCTGGAGTTCGGGAATTGAAGGGCAGAGGAAGAGAGAAGGCATGGGTGAAGAAAAGGGAATCATTATCTCCTTATAAAGGCAGTGAATATCAAGCGCCTCCCCATTCGCCTTAAAACTCACCTGTTCCCAAGGGCTGTGTAAACGGCGCGGTTAGATTACCCACGGCCGTATTGATGAGAATCCCGCAATAAGGGGACACGGTCTCTGCTTTGACAAGACGTGCCTATGAAAACCGCGTCTCGAAACGTGGAACGGCAGACGAAAACCGGTTCGAAATGATGACCAAGCAGACTTGATGTCACATTACAAAAAGTGGTCAGCGGATTGGACTCGTGCAATGTTATATTCTATGCGGTTGTGTGTGGTACTTGTGTTGTAGATCCGGACACGTTCATTGCGTCCGAGGACTGTCTTGGAGTATTCGGAAAGGGGAACCCGCCTTGCAATCATCCTCAACTCCTGAGTCCTAATATGAGCACGGCGTGCGAATTTTTGACAACCGTCACATCTTTTGACTAAATCCCCCACATTAGCATGAGCTGTTAACCAGTAAAAACCGTGGCGAAAAGCTTTAGCAACCAAAGACTTTGAACCAGCGTGGTGACCACAATCCCCTTCATGGATTTCTCGCAAAATCTCACAACCCTCTTGAGGAGAGACACAACGCTGAATTGCTCCTGAGACGTTGTAACGATGTAACTCCCCGTTGATTATGGTCATGGACTTGGAACGCCAGATTACCTGTCGGGCCAAGGTTTCATCCTCCGGTAACTCGCCCCAGTTCATGTAAGCCAGATATGGGATTGTCCAATCCGGTATGACATGCAAAGTCACCACCAATTGAGCCTCCGGATCAGGAATAGCCAACTCTTCCTCTGTTGGTACCTTGACTGACGGATTATGCAACACGTCAAGAAAGACATTTGGTGGAACCGGTTTACGCTGAGAACCAAGGCGACTTAAAGCGTCCGCCGCTTCGTTCTTTCGCCGGTCTATATGGTCCACCTGATAACCCTTGAAGTGACCAGCCACTGTGTCCACCTCTCGCCGATATGCCACCATGAGTGGGTCTTTAGAATCCCAAGTGCCAGTCACCTGTTGAGCCACCAGATCTGAATCCCCAAAGCACTTGACCCGGCTTAAGTTCCTCTCCTTAGCCATCCGAAGACCGTGGAGCAAGGCCTCATACTCAGCTGCATTGTTAGTACAAGGGAACATTAAATGGAGGACATAACAAAACTTGTTGCCTCTTGGGGAAGTTAGTATGACTCCAGCCCCCAAGCCCTCCAACTGTCTGGATCCATCAAAGTGAATAGTCCAATACGTATTATCTGGCTTTTCCTCTGGTGCCTGCAACTCCGTCCAATCATTGATGAAGTCCACGAGTGCTTGGGATTTGATCGCTGATGACCCACAAGTATAGGGGATCTATCGTAGTCCTTTCGATAAGTAAGAGTGTCGAACCCAACGAGGAGCATAAGGAAAAGATAAGCGGTTTTCAGCAAGGTATTCTCTGCAAGTACTGAAATAAGTGGTAACGGATAGTTTTGTGATAAGATAAATTGTAACAAGCAACAAGTAACAAAAGTAAATATAGTGCAGCAAGGTGGCCCAATCCTTTTTGTAGCAAAGGACAAGCCGGAACAAACTCTTATAATAGGAAAAGCGCTCCCGAGGACACATGGGAATATCGTCAAGCTAGTTTTCATCACGTTCATATGATTCGCGTTCGATACTTTGATAATTTGATATGTGGGTGGACCGGTGCTTGGGTGTTGTTCTTACTTGAACAAGAATCCCACTTATGATTAACCTCTATTGCAAGCATCCGCAACTACAACAAAAGTATTAAGGTAAACCTAACCATAGCATGAAACATATGGATCCAAATCAGCCCCTTACGAAGCAACGCACAAACTAGGGTTTAAGCTTCTGTCACTCTAGCAACCCATCATCTACTTATTACTTCCCAATGCCTTCCTCTAGGCCCAAATAATGGTGAAGTGTTATGTAGTCGACGTTCACATAACACCACTAGAGGCTAGACAACATACATCTTATCAAAATATCAAACGAATACCAAATTCACATGACTACTAATAGCAAGACTTCTCCCTTGTCCTCAGGAACAAACGTAATTACTCACAAAGCATATTCATGTTCATAATCAGAGGGGTAATAATATGCATATAGGATCTGAACATATGATCTTCCACCAAATAAACCAACTAGCATCAACTACAAGGAGTAATCAACACTACTAGCAACCTACTAGCACCAATCCCGGACTTCGAGACAAGAATTGGATACAAGAGATGAACTAGGGTTTGGAGATGAGATGGTGCTGGTGAAGATGTTGATGGAGATTGCCCTCTCCCGATGAGAGGAGCGTTGGTGATGACGATGGTGATGATTTCCCCCTCCGGGAGGGAAGTTTCCCCGGCAGAACAGCTCTGCCGAAGCTCTAGATTGGATCCGCCAAGGTTCCGCCTCGTGGCGGCGGAGTCTCGTCCCGAAAGGTTCCTCCCTATTTTTTCTCATCGAAAGACTTCATATAGGAGAAGATGGGCGTCAGAGAGCCACCAGGGGGCCCACGAGGTAGGGGGGCGCGTCCCCCACCCTCCTGAGCAGGGTGTGGGCCCCCTGGCCTTCATCTTTGGTGAGGATTTTTCTTTATTTATTTTAAGATGTTTCGTGGAGTTTCAGGACTTTTGGAGTTGCGCAGAATAGGTCTCTAATATTTGCTCCTTTTCCAGCCCAGAATTCCAGTTGCCGGCATTCTCCCTCCTTATGTAAACCTTGTAAAATAAGAGAGAATAGCCATAAGTATTGTGACATAAAGTGAAATAACAGCCCATAATGCAATAAATATCGATATAAAAGCATGATGCAAAATGGATGTATCAACTCCCCCAAGCTTAGACCTCGCTTGTCCTCAAGCGAAAAGCCGATAACAATACATATGTCCTCATGTTTAGAGGTAGAGGCGTCGATAAAAATAAAATACGGACATGAAGGCATCATGATTATTCTCATAACAGCAACATATATAGATTTTGTCATATGATTACTTATGTTCAAGTGATGATCTATTCACAATGCAAAAGTATAAATCATAAACCTTATTGGGCTCCGACAAACTATAATCTCAGTCATTGAAGCAATTGCAATTTATCATAACATCGGAAAGAGTCTATGTCAGAGCTAAAAAGCAAGTCCACATACTCAACTATCATTTAGTCCTTCATAATTGCTAACACTCACGCAATACTTGTGGTTACGGAGTTTTAATCGGACACAGAGAAAGATAGGGGCTTATAGTTTTGCCCCACAACCTTTTACCTCAAGGGTAATGTCAACAATAATGGTTCATGCTCCCCTACATCCAATTAGATATATATATCATGTTCTTTCCAACATGCTGAGCTTGCCAAAGGATAAAATGAAAAAGAAAAGGTGAAGATCACCATGACTCTTGCATAAGGTAGAAGATAATAATAAAAGATAGGCCCTTCGCAGAGGGAAGCAGAGGTTGCCATGCGCTTTTATGGTTGGATGCATAAAATCTCAATGCGAAAGAACGTCACTTTATATTGCCCCTTGTGATATGAACCTTTATTATGCAGTCCGTCGCTTTTATTACTTCCACATCACAAGATCGTATAAAGCTTATTTCTCCCACACCAATCAATCATACATATTTAGAGCAATTTTTATTGCTTTGCACCGATGACAACTTACTTGAAGGATCTTACTCAATCCATAGGTAGATATGGTGGACTCTCATGGCAAAACTGGTTTAAGGGTATTTGGAAGCACAAGTAGTATTTCTACTGGTGCTGAGAATTTGGCTAGCATGAGGGGGAAAGCCAAGCTCAACAAGTTAGAGGATCCATGACAACATACTTTATCTCAGATATAAGAAAGACATAACTCATTACGTTGTCTTCCTTGTCCAACATCAACTCTTTAGCATGTCATATTTTAATGAGTGCTCCCAATCATAAAAGATGTCAATGATAATATATCTATATGTGAAAACCTCTCTTTCCTTATTACTTCCTATTAATTGCAGCAATGACCAAAGCTATGTCTGCCAACTCCCAACAACTTTTAATCATCATACTCTTTCTATGTGAAGTCATTACTCTCAATAAGATCAATATGAACTTTTTGTTTCTTTTTATTCTTTTCTTCTTTCTCTTATTCACCCAAGATCATGGCAAAATAATCAAGCCCTTGACTCAACACTAATCTTTATTATATAGCTCACGGACTCAATTACAAATAGAGACCATAAAGCAAAACTCAAAACTAGATTATGCCATGAACTTTATTCTACTAGATCAAGATACTACTAATAGGATCGAACTAAGAAAAATGATAAAGATAGGAGTTGTGATGGTGATACGATACTGGGGCAACTCCCCCAAGCTTGGTTGTTGCCAAGGGGAGTGCCCATACCCATGTGATTATATCTCCTTTGTCGGTGAAGAAGGTGGAGGTGACGGATAATCGCACATCGAGCGTAAGAGGTCCTCCAGCTTGCGAATAATGCCCTTGAGTGCGACAATATGCTCCTTCAACAAAATATTTTCTTGTGTGAGATACTTGTTTTGTATATGAGCTAACTCAATCATCTTGAAAGCTTCGATCTCAGTTGGGGTAAGAAGGTTATGATCAAGTTGAAGGATGTCTTTTGCTGCCGGAGCTTGATCCTCCGCGGCCTTCTTGATCCTTTCATCCTTGTTGACCCTCGTGGGTTCTTCCCTCTTCAGATCTATCTTCATTAGCCAAGCATCATTGTCACCATTGTTGGAGGAGGGAGACGACATGATGCCTAGCCTGGAAAACCCTGATAGAAAATAGCTCGAAACAAGAACAGAGGAGGTTTGTGTGATATGGGAGTCAAAACCTTCGGGAGGTTATATAATGAATTTTTACTGACCAAAATATGTATCGTGGAAGAAAACGGAGTCCGGAAGGCACACGAGGTGCTCACGAGGTAGGGGGGTGCGCCCAGGGGGGTAGGGCGTGCCCACCACCCTCGTGGGGCCCTCGTGTCCTTCCCGAACTGCTACTTATTTTTCTATTTTTCTAAATATTCCAAAACGGAGAAATATTGCCTTAAAAATTGTTTTGGAGTCGGTTTACTTACCGTACCACATACCTATTCCTTTTCGGAGTCTGAAACATTCCGGGAAGTGTCCCTTATGTATTCCTCCGGGGTTACGGTTTCAATAATATTGCTTTCAAGATTTATGGGATTACCTGAGATATAGTGTTTAATTCTTTGACCGTTTACCACCTTCGGATTTGTGCCCTCGAAGTTGTTGATTTTTATGGCACCGGAACGATAGACCTCTTTGATAACATAGGGGCCTTCCCATTTAGAGAGAACTTTTCCTGCAAAAAATCTTAAACGAGAGTTGTATAGCAATACATAGTCACCTACATTAAACTCGCGCTTTTGTATCCTTTTGTCATGCCATCTTTTAACTTTTTCTTTAAACAACTTGGCATTTTCATAAGCTTGGGTTCTCCATTCATCAAGTGAGCTAATATCAAATAACCTCTTCTCACCGGCAAGTTTAAAATCATAGTTGAGCTCTTTAATAGCCCAATATGCCTTATGTTCAAGTTCGATAGGTAAGTGACATGCTTTTCCATAAACCATTTTATACAGAGACATACCCATAGGATTTTTATATGCAGTTCTATAAGCCCATAATGCATCATCAAGTTTCTTAGACCAATTCTTTCTAGACCTATTAACAGTCTTTTGCAAAATTAATTTGAGCTCTCTATTGCTCAACTCTACTTGACCACTAGACTGTGGGTGATAAGGAGATGCAATTCTATGATTAACATCATATTTAGCAAGCATTTTACGGAAGGCACCATGAATAAAGTGTGAACCACCATCAGTCATTAAATATCTAGGGACTCCAAACCTTGGAAAAATAACTTCTTTAAGCATTTTAATAGAAGTGTTATGATCAACACTACTAGTTGGAATAGCTTCTACCCACTTAGTAACGTAATCAACAGCAACTAAAATATGTGTGTATCCATTAGAGGCAGGAAAAGGTCCCATATAATCAAAGCCCCAAACATCAAATGGTTCAATAACAAGAGAATAATTCATAGGCATTTCTTGACGTCTACTAATATTACCAATTCTTTGACATTCATCACAAGACAAGACAAACTTACGGGCATCCTTGAAGAGAGTAGGCCAATAAAAACCAGATTGCAATACCTTATGTGCAGTTCTATCTCCAGCGTGGTGTCCTCCATAAGTCTCGGAATGACACTTGCGTAGGATCTGTTCCTGTTCATGCTCAGGTACACAACGTCTAATAACACCATCTACTCCTTCTTTATAAAGATGTGGGTCATCCCAAAAGTAATGTCTCAAGTCATAGAAAAACTTTTTGTTTAGCTGGTATGTGAAGCTAGGTGGTATAAACTTAGCAACAATATAATTAGCATAATCAGCATACCATGGAGTACTACAAGAAGTACTTATAACATTTAATTGTTCATCAGGAAAGTTATCATTAATAGGTAGTGGGTCATCAAGAACATTCTCTAACCTAGACAAGTTGTCTGCAACGGGGTTCTCAGCTCCCTTTCTATCAACAATGTGCAAATCAAATTCTTGTAGCAAGAGAACCCATCTAATAAGTCTAGGTTTAGCATCTTTCTTCTCCATAAGGTATTTAATGGCAGCATGATCAGTGTGAATAGTTACTTTAGAATCAACAATATAAGGTCTGAACTTATCACAAGCAAATACAACTGCTAAAAGTTCTTTTTCAGTAGTAGCATAATTTCTTTGAGCATTGTCTAGAGTCTTACTAGCATAATGAATAACATTTAATTTCTTATCAACTCTTTGCCCTAGAACAGCACCTACGGCATAATCACTAGCATCACACATAATTTCAAAGGGTAAATTCCAATCAGGTGGCTGAACAACAGGTGCAGAGACTAATTCTTTCTTAAGTGTTTAAAATGCTTCAACACAATCATCATCAAAGACAAATGGTACATCTTTTTGCAATAAATTAGTCAGAGGCCGAGAAATTTTTGAGAAGTCCTTAATGAACCCCCTGTAAAATCCGGCGTGACCAAGGAAACTTCTTATACCTTTGATGTCCTTGGGACATGGCATCTTTTCAATAGCATCAACCTTGGCTTTATCAACTTCAATACCTCTTTCAGAAACTTTGTGCCCCAAGACAATACCTTCATTAACCATAAAGTGGCACTTTTCCCAATTCAAGACAAGATTAGTTTCTTCACATCTCTGCAAAACTCGATCAAGATTGCTCAAGCAATCATCAAAAGAGGAACCATAGACGGAAAAGTCGTCCATGAAAACCTCACAAATCTTTTCACAAAAGTCAGAGAATATAGCCATCATGCATCTTTGAAAGGTAGCAGGTGCATTACATAAACCAAAAGGCATACGTCTATAAGCAAAAGTACCAAAAGGGCATGTAAAAGTAGTCTTTGATTGATCTCTAGCCGACACAGGTATTTGAGAGAAACCAGAATAACCATCTAGAAAGCAGTAATGTGTATGTTTGCATAATCTTTCTGGCATTTGATCAATAAAAGGTAAGGGGTAATGATCTTTCTTAGTAGCTTTATTTAATTTGCGGAAATCAATTACCATCCTATAACCTGTGATAATTCTTTGTGGAATCAATTCATCTTTATCATTAGGAACAACAGTAATACCTCCCTTCTTAGGGACACAATGGACAGGACTTACCCACTGACTATCAGCAACGCGATAAATTATACCTGCCTCTAGAAGCTTGAGTATTTCTTTTCTTACCAAGTCTTTCATTTTAGGATTCAAACATCGTTGAGGATCATGAACTGGTTTGGCATCTGCTTCCAAATTTATTTTATGTTGACATAGAGTGGGACTAATGCCCTTAAGATCATCAAGAGTATATCCAATAGCAGCACGATGCTTCTTCAGAGTTTTCAATAATCGTTCTTCTTCATGCTCTGAAAGGTTAGCACTAATAATAACAGGATATATCTTCTTTTCATCAAGATAACATATTTAAGATTATCAGGCAAAGGTTTAAGCTCAAACACGGGATCACCCTTGGGTGGAGGAGGATCCCCTAAAATTTCAACAGGCAAGTTGTGCTGCAGAATAGGTTCCTGTTTAAAGAATACTTCATCTATTTCCCTTCTTTCATTCCTGAACGTATCATTTTCATGGTCTAGCAAGTAGTGTTCTAAAGGATCACTAGGCGGTACGGCAATAGAAGCAAGACCAATAATTTCATCCTTACTAGATAATTCCTCCTCACGATGTTGTTTACTAAATTTAGAGAAATTAAACTCATGAATCATACCATCTAAGCCAATTGTAACAACATTCTTTTCACAATCTATCTTAGCATTAAAGTGTTCAAGAAGGGTCTACCAAATATAATGGGACAAAAGCTATCTTGTGGGGAACCAAGAACAATAAAATCAGCAGGATATTTAGTTTTCCCACACAAGACTTCAACATCTCTAACAATTCCAATTGGTGAAATAGTATCTCTATTAGCAAGTTTAATTGTGACATCAATATCTTCTAACTCAATAGGTGCAATGTCATTCATAATTTCGTTGTATAAGTTAATAGGTATTGCACTAGCACTAGCACCCATATCACATAAGCCATGATAACAATGATCTCCTATTCTAACAGAAATAACAGGCATACCTACCACGGGTCTAGGTTTATTTGTATCACGGGGCTTAGCAATTCTAGCAGTTTCATCACAGAAATAAATAACATACCCATCTATATTATCAGACAAGAGATCTTTAACAATACCAATATTAGGTTCAACTTTAACTTGCTCAGGAGGTGTATATGTTCTAATATTGCTTTTACGAACCAAAGTTGAAGCTTTAGCATGATCCTTTACTCTAACAGGGAAAGGTGGTTTCTCATCATAAGAAGTAGGAACAATAGGATCATTATAAGTGACAGTCTTTTCTTCAACTTTAATAGGTGCAGCTACTTTTACTTATATGGGAGGAGGATATTTAAAACACTTCTTCTTAGGGAGATCAACATAAGTAGCAAAGGATTCATAGAAAGAAGCTACTATCTCAGAGTCAAGTCCATATTTAGTGCTAAACTTACGAAAAATATCGGTGTCCATAAAAGATTTAACACAATCAAACTTAGGTGTCATATGTGACTCCTTACCTTCGTCGAGGTCCCAATCTTCAGAGTTGCGTTTAATTCTATCCAATAAATTCCATCTGAATTCAATAGTCTTCACCATAAAAGAGCCAGCACAAGAAGTATCGAGCGTGGTGTGATTGTTATCAGAAAGCCAAGCATATAAATTTTGAATAATCATTTCTCTGGAGAGCTCATGATTGGGGCATGAATATAACATTGATTTAAGCCTCCCCCAAGCTTGAGCGATGCCTTTTCCTTCGCGAGGCCAGAAATTATATATATAATTGCGATCACGATGAACAAGATGCATAGGGTAATACTTTTGATGGAATTCCGATTTCAATCTTTTATAGTCCCATGATCTCATATCATCACATAGCCTATACCATATCAATGTGTCTCCCTTCAAAGATAAAGGGAAGACCTTCTTCTTAGCAACATCATCGGGTATACCTGCAAGCTTAAATAATCCACAAACTTCATCCACATATATTAAGTGCTCATCAGGATGCTTTGTTCCATCTCCTGTAAAAGGGTCAGCTAGCAGTTTTTCCATCATACCCGAAGGAAATTCAAAAGGAGTTTATTTTCAATAGGTTCAGTAGGTTGAGGAGCAACTCTTTGCTCTACTGGATGGGGTGAAGATACCCCGAACAAGCCCCTCAGAGAATTACTTTCCATAGTAACAAGTGACAGTAAATTTCAGCACACTATATAAATTTTTCCTTACCAAATTCCACCTACCAAAGGCGCTACACTCCCCGGCAACGGCGCCAGAAAAGAGTCTTGATGACCCACAAGTATAGGGGATCTATCGCAGTCCTTTCAATAAGTAAGAGTGTCGAACCCAACGAGGAGCGAAAGGAAATGATAAGCGGTTTTCAGCAAGGTATTCTCTGCAAGTACTGAAATAAGTGGTAACAGATAGTTTTGTGACAAGATAAATTGTAATGAGCAACAAGTAACAAAAGTAAATATAGTGCAGCAAGGTGGCCCAATCCTTTTTGTAGCAAAGGACAAGCCGGAACAAACTCTTATAATAGGAAAAGTGCTCCCGAGGACACATGAGAATATCGTCAAGCTAGTTTTCATCACGTTCATATGATTCGCGTTCGATACTTTGATAATTTGATATGTGGGTGGACCGGTGCTTGGGTATTGTTCTTACTTGAACAAGCATCCCACTTACGATTAACCTCTATTGCAAGCATCCGTAACTACAACAAAAGTATTAAGGTAAACCTAACCATAGCATGAAACATATGGATCCAAATCAGCCCCTTACGAAGCAACGCATAAACTAGGGTTTAAGCTTCTGTCACTCTAGCAACCCATCATCTACTTATTACTTCCCAATGCCTTCCTCTAGGCCCAAATAATGGTGAAGTGTTATGTAGTCGATGTTCACATAACACCACTAGAGGCTAGACAACATACATCTTATCAAAATATCAAACGAATACCAAATTCGCATGACTACTAATAGCAAGACTTCTCCCTTGTCCTCAGGAACAAACGTAATTACTCACAAAGCATATTCATGTTCATAATAAGAGGGGTAATAATATGCATATAGGATCTGAACATATGATCTTCCACCAAATAAACCAACTAGCATCAATTACAAGGAGTAATCAACACTACTAGCAACCTACTAGCACCAATCCCAGACTTTGAGACAAGAATAGGATACAAGAGATGAACTAGGGTTTGGAGATGAGATGGTGCTGGTGAAGATGTTGATGGAGATTGCCCTCTCCCGATGAGAGGAGCATTGGTGATGACGATGGTGATGATTTCCCCCTCCGGGAGGGAAGTTTCCCCGGCAGAACAGCTCTGTCGGAGCTCTAGATTGGATCCGCCAATGGCAGTTCTCTGTCTTATTTTTTGGTAATGCCTAATGCCTCAAGGTCCTATTTGATTCACGGTAAAACTGTAGCAGAGATAGAAGTATCAGATCACCAGGGCATGAAAATGTTCACCGTTGTGTTAAATGAACCCCAGTGTACTATTAGTCAGTACTTGGATTTGAGCAATCAAAATATGCCTTGCATGAAGAAGATGAAGGAGTATAAATTTAGGTGTTCTTTCAAGTAAGATTTGATAACTGAAGAAACTGAGTAAAAGTATTGCCATAGTGTGTGACATACCAATCTGCAACATACCAAACTGATTTTCTTTTGCACTTCCAACCAAAGGGCAGGGGATTTTGTTCAGGGGATTTCCTATTGCTGAATTGTACAGGGGATTTTGTTCATGCCTTACGGTTCTCAATCCTATACATTAGGGTTTTGCGCATGGGATTTTGTTCATGCATGACTCACAGTACAATAGGAACTATAGAGCAAGCCTGATTTCTGGGGCACATTATAGCAGGCTGACTCTAATCATTCGATCGTCGTTGTAATGGCCGCCTCAATGTCTAATGCCCCCTACAAATTCTGGCTTGTCCGTGCATGATGTTGCCGACGTGGTATGCGTGTTGGATGGATTACTAAGGGCACGTGTGGCCGGCCGGCCGACAGACATGTGTGTTGTGCGTGCGCGTTGACTCGGGTAATCAGATTTGTTGTATGTGTGCCCAACAAGAGTTTGCGCCTCCCCACAAAAAAAAGTGTTTGCGTCAATGCTCGACTGAAAACGGTTGTTTCAACTTTTGCATTTTAGTTCAGAAACATGAAAGCATTAGCACCTTCTATTATTTTAGTTCACTGGCACCTTCTACTTTTAATCATTAGCATCTTCTTATCCTGGTAGTAATCAAGTTCTTTATCAGGACCTTGTCTAGAATATAACTGCATTGTAGGAATTGCATACTTATAGGAGCCATTGCTAGATCTGGAGAGTAATGGAATCATGTAAATTCAAGCTCTGGTTATTAATTTATTATGCAATGGTGTACTGCTATGCATCACGTATGCAGGTGAAAACATGATAGAAACAAAGGTTTCTTGATGATATCAGTTAAAAAATAATTGTTTTACATACAAGCTTCCTTTTACTTAGCCAAGAGAGGAAAATGATTTCTGATTTTAATTCAAAATATTATGGTGTCAGTTTCATTGCTTCACCGAATCAAGAGATCTTTTCCAAGAGGAGATGGATCTAGCCAGGTCCTGTTGTCATGTAAATATATGGGATTTTTTAGGGCCTATTGCTCGATCTCTTCTCCATGGCCATGCCATCGTCGCCCCAAGCCCAGGTGAACTATTTATCCTTTTGATTTCTTTACCTCCAGTTGTCCCCTTCACTTTCCATGCTTCTCTCCATGTACAGACCTCAAGCTGGGGCTTGGGAAGCACCACGGAGACAGAAAGTTGGCACAATGCTCAGTAGTTAAGCAGCAAGAAGGTAACTCATCTCTCCACCATATTTTTTTTGGAAATTGTGCAGCTGCAGACATGCACTAATTTGTGATTTAGCACTCTGACTCTGTAGTTCAGTTTTTTATTAGTTGTTGATTGTGCTAGAGATACAGTACTCTAGTTCCTGCTCGAATCAGTTTGGCATAAGAGGTGGAGGATAGGGCCAAAATCTTCCTCTTCGGGACTTCTATGTTTGGAACAATAGTGTAAGTTGGGGATCTTTATTTCTGTTCAAATCAAATTACTTGCAACTGTATTCTCACGTGTTTCATATTTTTATGCATTGCGTATTCATGAGGTACTACAAAAGATTTTGTTGTGATGATGCAAAGCATGATTTAATAATCTTTTAGCCTACACACTTAACATCTGGTTTCATAAACACTCTGCTTTTCTCCACGTTAGCTACCTGGTCAGGTTAACAGAGTCAGTGGCTGTAAAGGATTTTGGTGATGATTCTGGCGAACAACTGAATGCCCAGTCTATCTCTATCGATTGCAGAATTGGTAAACCCCTCATCTGTGGAGTGATATTGATTTGTCGATAGCTATCAAAAGGTTCGCTACCCAATTTAAGCCACCTTCACGTATTTTAGATGCAACACTTACAGAAGTGAGATAAAATTTAGATGGATAGCTCAGCCGAGAAAACACATTTTTTCTCCTTTAATTTCTTCTTGTCAAGGCCAGGAAACATCTTGCGCTCAATCAGATTCATGTTCTTTGATTCCCTTTTCCATCAAGGTAAACCCTTCGGTCCCCGACTGTCTTTGTTCAATTGTCATTCTCAATCAGTTTGTAGTCCATGTCTTCAGGTCATGTCCTCCCTCCGATCCATATTACTTGTCACTGAAACGGATGTATCTAGACGTATTTCTGTGTTAGATACATCCGTTTCAGCTACAACTAATTTGGATCGGAGGTAGTTCATTTTTGACATGTAGATCATATAATTTTAGCTGTATAGTTTACAGCTAGAGCATAACGAGTACCCATCTTCGGATTTGTTCCTTGATCTACCTATGTAAAACATTTGTATGTTTTTGAGTTTTAGTTTGGGATCCAGATAGATTGGCTCATAGATTTATGATGTCATATACTGCCTGCTGAAACATGGAATTGATATTCTACTCTCTCCGTCCCACAATATAAGAACGTTTTTCAAGAGCTTGAAAAACGTTTTTATATTGTGGGACGGAGGGAGTACCAATTAGTCAATGCTCTTCATAGTTGCTAAGTAGTGGACGTGGGCATCTTAATTCCTAAACACACCATTTCCAGTCATTTTTATGACCCTAAATTAGGTGTTATACGTACTCTGTATGAGATTTAAATTTTTCAAAAAAGTAGGTCTATTTAATGATAGAACTAAGGGCCGATCGGCCCAAATTTGGGCAGGTCACCGTCCAGCCGCCTGATTTCAGCGATTGCAACCATGGATTTCGCGTCCCTGTTTCGCTCGCCTACCCCGCGCACGGGATTGACTCTGCCCCTGCCTCCATGTCCCGCTTCCCCATGCGTCCCCTGCCTCTGGCTTTGCCTCCGCCTGTGTATACCTCGCCCCTGCCTGCTTGCAGCTCTAGGGGGAGGTGTGGAGCCAGGGGAGGGGAACGGGTGAACAAGGGAGGATGAGATGGTGAGAGCAAGCAAAACAAGAGGACGAGAGATATGGTGAATCGGGACACGACGGGAGACACACGATCTCTCACGATCCAACGACCTCGCGCATGACCGGCTAACTCTGTCGGTCGGCCGGGTAGAATCGTTTGCCTAGAATTAATGTATTGTAGCTAAGACGTGCGTTGCACATGCAAGCTTACTAGTCTTTTTAAGAGATCCAATTATGATGAACCAATTGCTAGTGAGTTTTGTGCACTAGATTATCTTTATGAAGTTTTGCTTGAAATCCGTGAATCTGAAAATTGTGATGAAGTGCTTTATGAAGTGATTCACGAATAGATCTTTGAATAAAAAGCATTATTGCAATGATGTTATTATAAATTCAATTGATGTCAATTGTGTTAATGATATGCAAAACCTCAAGCTTGGGGATGCTATTTTTGCTATGACTACTATTTGTTGCAATGATCATGATTGGGGTGATTCTTCTTTTGATCTTGAAAATTTATTTAAGCCCCATGATGAATATGAGATTGATAATAGTGTTTGCAATATTATTGAAAGTGGGTTTGGAAGAGTGTCAACTTTAGATCAAACATATTTGGAGAATGTTCAATCTTATGAAATTTTTGATAAAAGTGGGTTCGGAGAGGTCATGACTTTAGTTAATGTTAATCCCACTATTTTGGAAGAGTGTCAACTTTGCATGAATGTGGATCATGTTAAGAATATTTTATATGATATCTATATTGTTAAATTTGATTATGATCCCACATGTAATTATTATGAGGGAGGAAAATATGGTTGTAGAAATTTTCATGTTACTAAATTTCCTCTCGTTATGTTGAGATTGCTATTGTTTCTTTCTTCCTCCTTGCATATGCTAGTTTTTGCTTGCCATGATAATTTGTTTGCTTATAAAATACCTATGCATAGGAAGTACTTTAGACTTAAGTGTGTTTGCCACATGTTTTATGATGCTCTCTTTGTGCTTCAATTCTTGTCTTTCATGCGAGCATCATTGAAATCTCAATGCCTAGTTAGGGGCGTTAAACGATAACGCTTGTTGGGAGGCAACCCAATTTATATTTTTGTTTCTTGTTTTTGTTCCTGTTTAGTAATAAATAAATCATCTATCTACCGCTATGATTGTGTTTTTTGTGTTTTAATTAGTGTTTGGGCCATGTAAAGCCTTTAGGATCTTCTTGGATGATTGTTGTTTGATCTTGCTGAAAAAACAGAAAGTATGCGCTCACGAGAATAATTTTCATTTTTTACCAGAGAGCGATAAAATACCAATTCCAACTGCAGTAGATCAATATACAAATTATTTAGGATGTCCTAAAATCTCAGGATTTTTGGAGTTACATAAGTATTCAAAACCTACAGATTACTATAGATGTTCTGTTTTTGACAGATCTGTTTTTTGTGTGTTGTTTGCTTATTTTGATGAATCTATGGCTAGTATTGGGGGTTATGAAGTTTTCAAGTTTTTGGGTAAAGATTTGGTGGATTTTGGAATAAGGAGTGGAAAGAGCCTAAGCTTGGGGATGCCCAAGGCACCCCAAGGTAAAATTCAAGGACAACCAAAAGCCTAAGCTTGGGGATGCCCTAGAAGGCATCCCCTCTTTCGTCTTCGTCCATCGGTAACTTTACTTGAGGCTATATTTTTATTCACCACATGATATGTGTTTTTCTTAGAGCGTCTTGTATGATTTGAGTCTTTGATTTTTAGTTTACCACAATCATCCTTGCTGTACACACCTTTTGGAGAGACACACATGAATCAGAATTTATTAGAATACTCTTTGCGCTTCACTTATATCTTTTGAGCTAGATAATTTTGCTCTAGTGCTTCACTTATATCTTTTAGAGAACGGTAGTGGTTTTATTTTATTAATTATTGATCTCCCATGATTCACTTATATTATTTTGAGAGTCCTTTAGAACAACATGGTAATTTGCTTTGGCTATAAAATTAGTCTTAATATGATAGGCATCCAAGATGGGTATAATAAAAACTTTCATATATAGTGCATTGAATACTATGAGAAGTTTGATACTTGATTATTGTTTTGAGATATGAAGATGATAATATTAGAGTCATGCTAGTTGAGTAGTTGTGAATTTGAGAAATACTTGTGTTAGAGTTTGCAAGTCCCGTAGCATGCACGTATGGTAAACGTTGTGTGACAAATTTGAAGCATGAGGTGTTTTTGTTTGATTGTCCTCCTTATAAGTGGCGGTCGGGGACGAGCGATGGTCTTTTCCTACCAATCTATCCCCCTAGGAGCATGCGTGTAATTATTGGTTTTTATGACTTGTAGATGTTTGCAATAAGTATGTGAGTTCTTTATGACTAATGTTAAGTCCATGGACACACTCTCACCTTCCCATCATTGCTAGCCTCTTCGGTACCGTGCATTGCCCTTTCTCACCTTGAGAGTTGGTGCAAACTTCGCCGGTGCATCCAACCCCCGTGATATGATACGCTCTATCACACATAAACCTCCTTATATCTTCCACAAAACAGCCACCATACCTACCTATTATGGCATTTCCATAGTCATTCCGAGATATATTGCCATGCAACTTTCCACCATTACATTTATTATGACATGCTTCATCATTGTCATATTGCCATGCATGATCATGTAGTTGACATCATATTTGTGGCAAAGCCACCATGCATAATTTCATACATGTTACTCTTGATTCATTACCCATCCCGGTACACCGCCGGAGGCATTCATATAGAGTCATACTTTCTTCTAGTATCGAGTTGTAATCTTTGAGTTGTAAATAAATAGAAGTGTGATGATCATCATTAATAGAGCATTCTCCCAAAAAAGGGGGGAAGGCCAAATAAAAAAAGGGACAATGCTACTATCCTTTTTCCACACTTGTGCTTCAAAGTAGCACCATGATCTTCATGATAGAGAGTCTCTTATATTGTCACTTTCATATACTAGTTGGAATTTTTCATTATAGAACTTGGCTTGTATATTCCAACAATGGGCTTCCTCAAATGCCCTAGGTCTTCGTGAGCAAGCAAGTTGGATGCACACCCACTTAGTTTCTTTTGTTGAGCTTTCATACATTTATAGCTCTAGTGCATCTGTTGCATGGCAATCCCTACTCCTCGCATTGACATCAATTGATGGGCATCTCCATAGCTCGTTGATTAGCCGCGTCAATGTGAGACTTTCTCTTTTTTGGTCTTCTCCACACAACTCCCATGATTATATTCTATTCCACCCATAGTGTTATGTCCATGGCTCATGCTCATGTATTGCGTGAAAGTTGAAAAAGTTTGAGATTACTAAAGTATGAAACAATTGCTTGGCTTGTCATCAGGGTTGTGCATGATGAGAGAATTTGTGTGTGACGAAAATGAAGCATAGCCAAACTATATGATTTTGTAGGGATAAGCTTTCTTTGGACATGTTATTTTGAGAAGACATAATTGCTTAGTTAGTATGCTTGAAGTAGTATTATGTCAATATTAAACTTTTGTCTTGAATCTTTCAGATCTGAACATTCATGCCACAATAAAGAAAATTACATTGAAAATTATGTTAGGTAGCATTCCACATAAAAAATTTGTTTTTATCATTTACTTACTCGAGGAAGAGCAGGAATTAAGCTTGGGGATGCTTGATACGTCTCCAACGTATCTATAATTTTGTATTATTCCCTGCTATTATATTATGTGTTTTGGATGTTTAATGGGCTTACCATGCACTTTTATATTATTTTTGGGACTAACCTATTAACTGAAGGGCCAGTGCAAATTGCTGTTTTTTTTGCCTATTTCAGTGTTTCGCAGAAAAGGAATAGCAAACGGAACGAAACCTTCGCTAGGATCTTCTTTGGAACAAATGCAATCCAGGAGACTTGGAGTGGACATCAAGGAAGCAGCGAGGAAGCCACGAGGCAGGAGGGCGCTCCCAGGGGGGCAGGCGCACGCCCCACCCTCGTGGGCCCCTCGCAGCTCCACCGACCTACTTCTTTCGCCTATATATACTCTTATACCCTGAAACCATCGGGGAGAGCCACGAAACACCTTTTCCACCGCGGCAACCTTCTGTACCCGTGAGATCCCATCTTGGGGCCTTTTCCGGCGCTCCACCGGAGGGGGATTCGATCACTGAGGACTTCTACATTAACACCATAGCCTCTTCGATGATGTGTGAGTAGTTTACCACAGACCTTCGGGTCCATAGTTATTAACTAGATGGCTTCTTCTCTCTCTTTGGATCTCAATACAAAGTTATCCTCGATCTTCTTGGAGATCTATTCGATGTAATTCTTTTTGTGGTGTGTTTGTCGAGATCCGATGAATTGTGGATTTATGATCAAGATTATCTATGAACAATATTTGATTCTTCTCTGAATTCTTGTATGCATGATTTAATATCTTTGCAAGTCTCTTCGAATTATCAGTTTGGTTTGGCCTGCTAGATTGATCTTTCTTGCAATGGGAGAAGTGCTTAGCTTTGGGTTCAATCTTGCAGTGTCCTTTCCCAGTGACAGCAGGGGCAGCAAGGCACGTATTGTATTGTTGCCATCGAGGGTAAAAAGATGGGGTTTGTATCATATTGCTTGAGTTTATCCCTCTACATCATGTCATCTTGCCTAACGCGTTACTCTGTTCTTATGAACTTAATACTCTAGATGCATGCTAGATAGTGGTCGATGTGTGGAGTAATAGTAGTAGATGTAGAATTGTTTTGGTCTACTTGTCATGGACGTGATGCCTATGTTTATGATCATGCCTAGATATTCTCATAACTATGCGCTTTTCTATCAATTGCTCGACAGTAATTTGTTCACCCACCGTAATATTTGCTATCTTGAGAGAAGCCATTAGTGAAACCTATGGCCACCGGGTCTATTTGACATCATATTAGTCTCCCGTCAACTAGCTATCTCTGTCGCCGTTACTTTGCAATCTTTACTTTCCAATGTATAAAACAAAAATACCAAAAATATTTATCTTATTATCTTTATCAGATCTCACTTTTGCAAGTGGCCGTGAAGGGATTGACAACCCCTTTATCGCGTTGGTTTCAAGGTTCTTGATTGTTTGTGCAGGTACTAGGCGACTTGCGTGTAGTCTCCTACTGGATTGATACTTTCGTTCTCAAAAACTGAGGGAAATACTTATGCTACTTTGCTGCATCACCCTTTCCTCTTCAAGGGAAAACCAACGCATGCTGAAGAGGTAGCAACGCTTAATTGGATTTTCACAAAGTACATACCTTGATAAAGTTTTGAAGAAGTTCAAAATGGATCAGTCAAAGAAAGGGTTCTTGCCTGTGTTACAAGGTGTGAAGTTGAGTAAGACTCAAAACCCGACCACGGCAGAAAATAGAAAGAGAATGAAAGCCATTCCTTATGCCTTAGTCATAGGTTCTATAAAGTATTCTATGTTGTGTACCAGACCTATTGTGTACCTTGCCATGAGTTTGGCAAGGGGGTACGATAGTAATCCAGGAGTGGATCACTGGACAACAGTCAAAGTTACCCTTAGTTACCTAAGAGGACTAAGGAAATATTTCTCGGTTATGGAGGTGATAAAGAGTTCGCCGTAAAGAGTTACGTTGATGCAAGATTTTACACCGACCCTGATGACTCTGAGTCTCAATATGGATACATATTGAAAGTGGGAGCAATTAGCTAGAGTAGCTCCATGCAGAGCATTGTACACATAGAAAATTTGCAAAATACATACGGCTTTGAATGTGGCAGACCCGTTGACTAAACTTCTCTCACAAGCAAAAAATGATCACACCTTAGTACTCTTTGGGTGTTAATCACATGGCGATGTGAACTAGATTGCTGACTCTGGTAAACCCTTTGGGTGTTAATCACATGGTTATGTGAACTATTGGTGTTAAATCAAATGGCAATGTGAACTAGATTATTGACTCTAGTGCAAGTGGGAAACTGAAGGAAATATGCCCTAGAGGCAATAATAAAGTTGTTATTTTATATTTCCTTATATCATGATAAATGTTTATTATTCATGTTAGAATTGTATTAACCGGAAACTTGATACATGTGTGAATACATAGACAAAACAAAGTGTCCCAAGTATGCCTCTACTTGACTAGCTCGTTAATCAAAGATGGTTAAGTTTCCTAACCATAGACATGTGTTGTCATTTGATGAACGAGATCACATCATTGTGAGAATGATGTGATGGACAAGAACCATCGTTAGCTTAGCATAATGATCATTAAGTTTTATTGCTATTGCTTTCTTCATGACTTATACATATTCCTCTGACTATGAGATTATGCAACTCCCGAATACCGGAGTAACACCTTATGTGCTATCAAACGTCACAACGTAACTGCGTGATTATAAAGATGCTCTACAGGTGTCTCCGAAGGTGTTTGTTGGGTTGGCATAGATCGAGATTAGGATTTGTCACTCCGAGTATCGGAGAGGTATCTCTGCGCCCTCTCGGTAATGCACATCACTATAAGCCTTGCAAGCAATGTGATTAATGAGTTAGTTGCGGGATGATGCATTACGGAACGAGTAAAGATACTTGTCGGTAACGAGATTGAACTAGGTATAAGAATACCGACGATCGAATCTTGGGCAAGTAACATACCGATGACAAAGGGAATGACGTATGTTGTCATTGCAGTTTGACCAATAAAGGTCTTCGTAGAATATGTAGGAACCAATATGAGCATCTAGGTTCCGCTATAGGTTATTGACCGGAGATATGTCTCGGTCATGTCTACATAGTTCTCGAACCCGTAGGGTCCGCACGCTTAACGTTCGATGATCATTTGTATTATGAGTTATGTGTTTTGGTGACCGAAGATTGTTCGGAGTCTAGGATGACATCACGGACATGACGAGGAGCCACAAAATGGTCGAGAGGTAGTATACGGACACTGGAAGGGTTTCAGAGTGTATCGGGTACATACCAGAGTAACGGCGGGGTTACCGGACCCCCCTGAGGAAATATATGGGCCATATGGGCCATAGGAGGGAGGCTAACCAGCCCACAAGGGGCTGGTGCACCCCCCACAAGGGAGGAGGCCGAATTGGTTTAGGGAAGGGGGCGCCACCCCCCCTTTCCTTCTCCTACTCCTTCTCCTTCCCCTTTCCACCTCCATGAGAAGGAAAAGAGGGGGGCCGAATCCTACTAGGACTAGGAGTTCTAGTAGGACTCCCCCCTTGGCGCGCCCCCTCTAGGCCGGCCGCCTCCTCCTCCCCTCCTTTGTATACGGGGGCAGGGGCACCCCAAAGCACATCAATTCTTCTCTTAGCCGTGTGCTGTGCCCCCTCCATAGTTTACTCCTCCGGTCATAGCGTCGTAGTGCTTAGGCGAAGCCCTGCGCGGATCACATCACCATCACTATCACCACGCCGTCGTGCTAAGGGAACTCTCCCTCGACCCTCTGCTGGATCAAGAGTTTGAGGGACGTCATCGAGCTGAACGTGTGTTGAACTCGGAGGTGTCGTACATTCAGTACTTGATTGGTTGGATCGCAAAGACATTCGACTACATCAACCGTGGTAACCTAACGCTTCCGCTTTCGGCCTACGAGGGTACGTGGACACACACCCCCACTACTAGGGAAAACCCTAGCAGTAGCGCTGGTTTTGTGCTCACTAGTAGCGCGGGTAGGCGCGCTACTAATAAGGCGCTACAACTATTGCTTAGCAGTAACGCGTGCCCGCACGCGCTACTGCTAGGACAAATAGCTGCAGCGTTTGTTCACTCCCACGCTACTGCTAATGTAACTACTGGCAACATGTTTTCTCTCCATCGCTACTAGTATTCTTTTTTTATTTTTTATTTTTATTGTATTTATGCGCCATCGTACAAATATTGGTACAATACCAGTTATGAGGTTTACATCATTATGTCCATAACAGTGTGTCAAATGAAGGTGGATTAGGTTCAAGTGGAGGCAATATGTGGTGCATGTCAAAAGTATACTACTAATCCAAACTTGATCTAGTTTGGACTAGTAGTACTTTCAATGTGCACCACATGTTGCCTCGACTTGAATCTAATCCGTCAGCACAAGCTATTTAATTATCATCTAGTCATTAGCACCAACAGTATTTATTTAATCACCACTAACACTAGCTAATAATAATCATCATAGTCATTACCACCAACACTAGCTATTTTATCATCATAGTAATAGTGTAGCACATCATCATCCTCAAACTCATTTCTAGCTAGCTAATCACTCCTGCTGCTCTCTCTTAGGTAAAATAACATAAAACATGTGTAGCTCTCCTCCTTGATCAAGTTGGAGCATGCAGATGAACCTGTATCCTAATCGTGGGTAGTGTATCTGTTTGCTGCCCCCTAGTACTTCTCTGCGCTTCTCCATCACACATTTGGTCCAGTATTGCGCTATTAAGCATCCGTCGCTAATCTTGAATGCACTAAAGTAATCTGTAGGATATCTTGGTCGTAAGCTAATAATACTCATGGTACCTTTAGTCTCGATCCCATAAGGCACAACATTCATCGGGAGTCCCTGTTGAAGAACATCGTATGGTAACATACTTAGCAATGAAGTTTAGCTTCAAAAATAATGTATGGAAAAGATGCACTGAGGACAAATAGTAAAAATCTTACCATCCTTTTTAAATAGATGTGACCGTAGTTCATTACGAACACTATTGGTCGCACGTTTTCAGTACTAACATTTATAAATGCAGGAAGAAAATTTGTCTTGACAGTATCAAGATCCTCAAGCCATGAAACATAATGACTTAGCTCCTCGCAGTTTAGTTCAGCCTCAGGGCAGTAGTAGCTCTTGTCTACCAAGCGCTGGACATGTTTGCTTGCACCGAAATAAGCTGACAATACAAATTAGTTGTCAACTAATTTTGAATAAACAATATCAAAGACATAAATATGGTTGAGAAACTTACATAATGGTATAACTGGAGGCGTCTGCACATCGACCCAGATGTCGATATTACCTTCAATATTATCTTCCGGACGAATATCAAAGGTGATAACCATATCAGGCTTAAATGCATAAGTCTTGCATAGTGCTCGCCATGTTTTGCATCCAAAATAAGTGTAGTCGTCTGAATTGTATAATTTTGCGTGGAAAATATAACCATGCTCGTTTTTCAAGTAAACTTTCTTTTCCTCCATAGTACGACTGAAACCTATCTTATCCAATACAAAAACTCTTGCATGGCAGGGGATACGCTAGTAGAATAGTAAAAAAAGACTTGTCATGCTTAATGTCATGCTTAAATTATAAGTTGAAGCAAATGAAGCAAATGTCATGCTTAATTACGAAAAAAGACTTGTCGTTGTGACTTACTGTATCCACTTCGAAGTTCTCGTCCAGCTTGATGCTGAAGCGCCTATCATCATCTAGAAAGATTCCGCCGCACAGGCCGCGCTCGTCTTCGCAGTATTTGCAAATACCGAAATCCTTTTCGTTGTCAGACATTTCCTATGTTCATAGTTAAATCATTAATTGAAAATCGATCAAAGACAAGTACCAGGATACTCAACACACAAATCCGGAGCACTCGATATTTTCTACATATTCTGGCACAAGTCATGCCAAAATTCATGGAAAAATCCGGCATGACCTTTGCTAAAATAGGACATATCGAGCGCCTGAAATTTGCCGGAACGGAAATGAATCAACACTCCGGCAAAATATAGGCCACTCGGAGGTGTAACCTGCAAACATGACCGGCCACTTGGGCAAGCACATATCCTATTTGAGGCAACACAAGATATACATTTCAAAATATCTTATAGGACACAAATTAGCATGCATTCAATAAGCAAAAGTAAATCATCTCATGCATCCATACATCGTCAAATATTATCACTAATACATCTCGAATAGTGTCATACATATAACATCACTAATACAACTAAAACCCTAGCACATGACGGGTATCGGCGCGGGCGGTGGACACCCACAGAGAAGGAACCATCACGGGATCATAGCTCCAGTGAGATCCCTGGAGAACCTGTCAGGTATTGGAGAAACTGTGCTCCAACGCAAACAAGTAGCGACGGACGTGCGCGTCCTCCTCACTGACACGGTGACGCACCACCTCCGCGGGGTCCTCGAGCCTCTGGACCATCACTGGCCCACGCGACCGCCACCAAAGAAGGTTCGGGTCAACGACAGGCTACCGCTACTCCTTTCTCTTTTTTCCCCTTTTCATTTAGTTTTCTTCACATTTTTTTTCCTTTCACCTTATTCTATTTCTTTCATTTTCAATTACCTTTCTATGTGCTTTTCATTTAATTTTATATCCTTTAGCTAGCAGTAGCGAGTTTAGATTAAAACGCGCTCAAAGAAAGTAGCGGTAGCGCGGTTCATTATAGGTCGCTTCTACTATGTGTAGCCTATCGGCTAAGCCATGGGAATTTTAGTAGTAACGTGTTTAGAACAAGATGCACTGCTGCTAAAACTTTATCTACAACGCGGTTTGCGCAGGCGCGCTACTGCTACTTAGCACCAGCGCGCTTCTTTGACCCGCGCTACTGCTAAAGTTCTGTGTATAAGGTTTTCTCTAGTAGTGCCCGCCTCTTGTTGCTATGCATCTCCTAGATAGATCTTGCGTGATCATAGGAAATTTTTTGAAATTGCATGCTACGTTACCCAACAATGCTAAGTACAAGCAGGACTACTAACCAATGTCAAAGAAGCCACACTTTTTACTAAAGCACAGAAAGCACTAATGCGAAAATAATTCGCACTAGAAGTTCTTTTATCAACATCATACAAGATATCATTCAGGTCTCCCATACAGATCATTGGTTTGCCCAAGTTATCATACACGAATTTTGCAACATTATCCCAAATCTCACTAGTCTGAAGGTGATACATGTCATCATGAATACAAACTAGACCAAACTTGATACCCTAGGCTATATGGACAACATTATCTAAGATAGCATGAAAAGATGCACTATGAATAGAGACTTTCATTTCATCGTTACACATCAGCCATAACTCGCCCAAACGATCCTCTTGAAGGAATACTATACTCTATGATATGCCAAGACGATTTACAAGATCTTGAGGTTTAACTGTAGCGATTTCATTTTTTGAAATGAATAAAAACTAAGCTTTTGTGGAGTGGATGAGATATGCCAGGCAAGTCATGTGATCATTACCAAGGTGTCGGCCTATACCTCGACAATTTTAGGCGATAAACTTCATGGTGGCCAAGGCGCATTAGAATCCCAACGCTTCTCCTTGTTGATCTTATAGCAGAAAGAACTTGATGCCTCCACTCATAAGAATTGCCTCAAACCACCTTAATGAGCAGCTGTTTGTGAATCATATGAGACAAAAATTGAGTAGCTGACACACATGTGCTTGGACTAAGTCAGATCATGTCGTTGCGCCACGACATCCTCCCAGGGCTCTTCCACCACGAAGCTCGGGACTTGGGGATGGAGTCGGCAGTGGTGTGATAGACAGCCCTTTGGCTGCCTTGTCACTAGACTTGCAGTTGTGCTAGGAGCAGAACTGGAAGCAGTGGTTGTGAGACATATCTGATTTCGATAAGGGACGCCTGAGTGGAGTTTGGCTGGAGAGAAGGTGGTGTGGCGCAAAGGAATCTGTGGTGGGCAGCGACCGAGCATAGAACTACTAGATGAACACATGAGAGAAAGGGGATCCAGGAGGAAAAACAGGGGGAGGATATCATAAGAAGAAGGAAAAGAGAGGATACGGTAGGACGCCAGTCGCCGGACTATAGCTGGAAGTTGCCATGGAGGAAAGTCTCGAAGCCATACCAAGTATTGTGCATGAAGTTGGGGAAACCGAGCCAATCCCTAGCCGTAGTCCATATCCAAAGAGAGAAATTGAAAAAGTAAGTGCGACATCACGACAAAGCCCACAATTAGGCCACCCACACTAGTCATAGACTCATAGTGAAATCAGACAGAACAAGATCCACATAAACTCTGCCATTGCTTTCAGATTCAGGTAAAAACGTTGATGAGGTTATTGGGCTCAGGTGCAGATGGCGAGAGGTGAGAGTCGCCGGTACGAGACTGGATATATTTTAAATACAAATTAAATATCTTTTTAATAGATAATGAGCATTTTTGAAGCCTGGTGAACATTTATGTTAATATACCACAGGCTTTTTCTAAATATTACGGACTTTTTTTGTACGTGATGAACATTTTTTTAAATACACGTTGATTTTCTTTTACAAAAGTCTTCTGAACTTTTATAGTATAAATGTTCACTTATTTTTCTAAAGTTTTAAGAATTTTTTATGTAAATATAAAAAAGGTATTCATAATTTTCCTCTAAATAATCTTTTTTTGACCTGGTCCTCTAAAGAATCTTGTTTTCACAGAAAATTTAAAACCGACCTAGAAACCAAGATAAACTGAGATAACCAAAGAAAACAAGACGCTACATGGAATTTGGGCCGCAGCCATAATAAGCGCTGAAAAGTTAGGAAACATGCCCCCACGCAACGTTTTTGTGGTCGGGCCATACGTAGACAGCGAGCATCCAGGGCATGTATAGACTACCAGTTTTTTTCCCATCATTTTTAGACTGTTTTTTGTATTATTTTTTTAAATTACTTTCCGAATTTTGAAAATGTCGTAAACTAAAAATATATTTTTGAATTTAAAAATCCTCAGAATGTAAAAAATTCTTAGCGAGTTAATAGATGTTCATGGGTTAAAAATATGTTCGCTAATTTTAAAAATTCTAGAATATAAAAAATATTTGCAAAATAAATATTTGCGAATTTTAAAAATGTTTTGAGTTTCATAAATATTCGTGAATTAAAAAAATATTTGCAAATTTGGAAAATATCACAAATTGTGTAGAACAATGTTCACGAATTTGCAAAATACTAGGGAAATGCCCGGGTGTTGCCATGGCCATTTAATTTATTTTTTTTGCCGAAGTTACATATAAACACAATGCATGTTAAATTTCACATGTATAGAAAAAATAGCCAATAACAATCGGGTGATAATTGAAATCCACTTCTCTTGCAATGTACTCCCTCCTTAAAGAAATATAAAAGCGTTTAGGTCACTACTTTAGTGATCTAAATGCTTTTATATTTCTTTACGGAGGGAGTAAGTTGATAAATAAAAGGTATTGTAGAGATTTCATTTTTGAAATGAATGAAAACTGAGCTTTTGTGGAGTGGATGATATGTGCCAGGTAAGTCATGCCATCATTACCAAGGTGTCTGCCTATACCTCGACAATTTTAGGCGATAAACTTTATGGCGGCCAAGCTTCTCCTTGTTGATCTTATAGCAGGAAGAACTTGATGCTTCCCTCCACTCATAAGAATTGCTTCAACCCACCTTAATGAGCAATTGTTCATGAATCATAACAGATTAAAATGGAGTAGGCGACACACACGTGCTTGCACTATGTTGGATCATGCCCTTGTGCCATGGCATCCTCCCAGTGCTCTTCCGCCACGAAGCTCGGGACTTGGGGATGGAGTCGGCGGTGGTGTGATAGACGACCCTTCGATCGCCTTGCCAACGGACTTAGGTTTGTGCTAGGAGCAGAACTGGAACTAGTGGGTGCGAGAGAGATCCGGCTTGGATAAGGGACGTCGGAGTGGAGTCCGGCTGGAGAGAAGGTGGTGTGGCACAAACGATTTGGTGGTGGTCAAGGACCGAGCAATGAACTGGAAAATCGACACATGAGAGAAAGAGGATCTAAGAGAAAAACAGGGGGAGGCGATCATAAGAAGAAGGAAATTCTTAGATTGGACGGTTTTTTCTCCCTCGCCGTCCGGTCCCATGCTGCGCATGTGTAGAACCAATATTTTATCATTTAAATACTCGTTTTGTTTTATATAGCATTCCGTGGGACAGAGGGAGTAGTATATAGGAGAATAGAATACACACATCTTGTATGAACACTTTTAACGCGTGTGTAGAAATTTATCCTTAATCCTTATGAAAAAGGATATTTCTGCACAGCTCCTCGCTCTGTTTCCGGAAACTCGTCGCTCTGTTTGTTTGTACAGCCGAAGCAGAGTAGGAGGAGGATGGCGGCGGTAGTGGTGCGCCGCCGCCTCGCCCTCGCCGGCGCCCCTCTTCTTCCCACCTACCGCCAGCTCGCCGCCGCCGCCATCCCCATCCCCATCCCCAAGGTGAGCTATCTGGGCTATGGTTCACCGGAAAAGAAAAAGGAAGAAATCCCCCATTCCACTCCCCTCCCCTCCCAGCAGCAGCGACTCGATTTACTCCGCAGGTGAATGAGGACGAGCATTCGGGTGCTTTCCTGCGGTGGCTGCGGAGCAAGGCGGGGTCCGGCATCTCGTCGGTGCTGCGCATCGGGACCTCGCCCTTGGGAAGGTCTGTTCTTGGGTACCGTCGATCTGCTACTTGGAGCAGAGCAGTAACAGTGTCCGGTCTTGTTGTTCCTCAGGTCCTTGTTCGCTTCGCAGCCCATCCAGGAGGGGGACTGCATACTGCAACTGCCTCACACTGCTGTATGTTCCCCTTATTTTTTTCTGAAAAATATACTGCAAAGATACAGTATCCTGCAATTCTCTCCCCTCCAAGATTCAGCATCCTGCTAATTCTGATGGTTTCTTGTTTAATTGTCTTATTGTAATGTGCAGCAGCTTACTCAAGATAAACTTCCTCGAGAGGTCCGCCTGTTGCTCGACGACGATGCTGCTGTTGCGGGAGACACAGCGGCCAATGTAGCCGTGCTCCTTATGATGGAGCAGCGACTGGGACATGTAGGTCTTATTTGGTTCATTCGCCTGCTTTCCACAACACCACCTTTGTTCCTTCTCAAAGATTTCTCCATGCCTCATTATAAGAAAAAAAAAAGAGGAGTTTTGAGGGTACCGGCTTATGGTTGTTTGCTTTGTAGGAATCGGGATGGGCGCCGTATGTTATATCTCTTCCGGCCAAGGATCAGATGCACAACATGGTATGCAATGGAAATGTTACATAGCGACACGAACACACACTCCATGGTTAAATTTTGTAGTGGGAAAAATTGTGGACTGTAAGTTCTGTCTGATTGTTCACATGCCAGTGGAAGTGCCTGATGGTTTCTTTCTTACTGGGCTTGTTTTGTTTTATCCTGGGAAAACCCCATGATTTTATCCTAACCCAGAATTGCCGAGGTAGGATAAGAATAAGGGGAATCCAAGTATAATTCTTATGTAGTAGCAATGCACCACATATACATTAAGTACATTATTTATGTTCATCCTGATGAGCCCATGAATTATCACATTTGGAAACTGAAAATATTTGAGGCATTAAATGTGTAATTCCTCCAGATGTTCTGGGATCTGGATGAGCTTGATATGGTCCGACATAGCCCGGTCTATGATGAAGCCATCAAACAGAAGGAACAAGTCAGGAAACAATTTTCAGCAGCAAAACCAGTTTGCACTCTCTCTCTCTCTCTCTCTCTCTCTCTCTCAAATTGACATACTTTTTTGGGTTAATTAGTCTCATAACTGTTTACCCTTTTTCATATGCAAGGCTCTTGAACATTTTCCACATTTGTTTGAAGAAATCAAGCTGGAGGATTTCATGCATTCTTCTGCATTGGGTATGTATAAGGCTCTAAATTTAAAGTGCTACTGAACATTTAGCATTACAACTAAATGATATCTTGGTAGCTGAGCATGTTGGAAATTGGGTGGTTTATTATTCTAACTATACTGAATCATTATATGGTTGATTGACTGCATCCTAACATGACGCAGTTGTATGATCCTTTTTGTTATGTTTGATTTTATTTGAGAAGGCGGCAAAGGGTTTAATAGGACTTCTTTGCTGTATTTTCCCCCCAAATTTGTCCTCTGAGACTATTTTCATGGCACATGCAGTTTCATCTCGAGCTTGGCAGACTTCTAGAGGTGTATCACTGGTACAATTTTCTAAATCTTTGCCTATCACTAGTTTGCAACTTAAATATATTGAATGCATTGTGCATCGGCATTTTAACTCTCTGAAAACATCATTTAGGTTCCATTTGCAGATTTCCTTAACCATGATGGTGCTTCTGATTCTATATTAGTGTATGATGAAGAGAAAGCTGTTTCAGAGGTACATCTATGATCTTTGGTTCAATGCACTTTACTTATTTTCCGTTCTTTTTATATACGGATCAATACTCTGCTCTTATTCTCAGTTACTTACAGGTCATTGCCGACAGGAATTATGCTGTTGGTGAACAGGTGAGTTTTGGAGAATTTTTTTCGCTTCAACTTTTTTTTGGTTCGTTCTTTATGCTTTTCACAAAATGTCTCTGGGAATGACGGGAACCATCTCTTCTTAAAAATAATTCAGTGAGGTTTCATTATATTTTCAGGTCATGATAAGATATGGGAAATACTCGAATGCCATGCTAGCACTTAATTTCGGATTTACACTTTCCAGAAACATATATGACCAGGTCCGTAAAACTACAGTTTGATGGTCAAACTCCTAAGGAATCTTAGTTGGTATAGTGGTAACTAATGAAGCATCACAACTTGTTTGTAAGAAATTATGGCATCTTGGTCCTCTGACACCAGTAATTGGGTCATCGATGGCTATTTAACATGTTAAGACTATTAATTACTAAGCTCTAGTAAACATGATTTTCATGAAACAAGCAATCATATGACTTCATACATACATATTTGCTCTTGAAGCATTTCCCCCATGATATTTTCCGTTGCGCATGTTCTTAAAGTTTTCATTGCATTTTCAGGCACATATTTGGATAGATATGTCAGAGCAAGATCCACTTTATAAAAAGAAGCTTGACATATGGGAAAAGCACCGTACTCCAAAATCTCAACACATGTGCAGCTCTGGCTGCGCTAGAACTTCTTTTGCTATAAAGTATGTTGTTTGGCAGTTATTTATGGCTAATACAGTTCATCATTTGATTATATTCTAGATTTTGTTTGCAACATTAGTAATGCAAACATCGGACAGTTAAGGTGGAATGGAATTTATTCTGAAATCGGCACTAGTCATATTTTCTGACTGCACTGAAAATGCAGAACTTTATGCCAGTGCCTACCATATTGTACATTTGTACAGTAGTAGTTCTAGATAGTTTTTGTTTCAGGCCAGCTTTGTAATGTTTTTGTAGTCTACTGATTTACAATGCAGTGATCAATAGGTAGAGTTTCTTGAAATCCAGCAGTGTTAACTGTCCACCTTACTAGCGCATATGTTGAACTAGGATTGGAAGTAGTGCATGGCTATGCTTGAATAAACAATGAAATACCAACTTTAGTATTTTCTCTGAAAAATCTGCATTGGAATTAATTCTCATTATACATTAACTGATTCTTTCTGAAAGTCAACTAATGTTTGAAATAGCTCTGGCAAGTTTAAGTAAAGGTGAATTCTGTGATTGCTTTTGCATGATGAGAGCATGGTCTCTGTTTTGTGTCACTGAATATGAATGATGGAAACAGGGAAGTCAAATACTCTGGAAACAAAGGGGTTGGGATTCCACAGGCCTTGCGTGCATTTGTTCGGATTTTCTGTGCCACCTCAATTGAAGGTGCTATGCTATTATCTATTACTTCCTCCCATTCATAGTACAACTAAAGCAGCAATAATTAATATGGATTGGAGGGAGTATTATATTTGTATATTTCATTTTAGTTACATCATTCAGTGACACAACAATGATGGCCTCTTTAGAATTGGAAGAGATGGCCGTGGAGGCTGCTGAAAATGATGGCCGGCTTGCGAGGCGTCCTCTGAAGCATGCGGAGAGAGAAGTCCATGCTCACCGCAAGTTGCTTCTGCACCTCGACAACATGATTCAGGGTCATTCTACAGCTATTGAGGTGAGGACACTGACTACAGCTGAGAATTCTGTCTCACTAAAAAGCAATACTGATAAAGCCAAATAACAAATACAGCACTCTACCCTGTTGCAGTTTTGTGTTACATTCTGTTCGTACTCAGCACTTGTGTTGTATGGTAAGTTCGAAGAATTAAAATGATGTCACTATTATTGCCAAAGTACCAAGTGCGGCTTACGGTTCCACTTGTATAGGATTAGAGGTGGTTAGGTGAAAGAATGGCCTTTGTATATTAACTTTCTTTACACATGCTTTTTTTGTTGAAACTAAACTTGTAAATTTTTTTTGTATGGACGGCTATGATAGTGAAAAAGACTGTAAGAGAAACCCATTTGTCGAAGCAGAGAACAATTTGAATAAGAAGATTGTTCCATCAGATTAAATTCATGTGGATATTCTGATTTGGCTTTATTTGCAGCAACTTGAAACCATTGATGGCGCTGCATCTAGGAGCATGCATCCGTTCAGAAAAGAGATGGCTAAAAATTTACTTGCCGGCGAGCTACAGATTTTGCAGAGTGCTTATGCATGGGTTGCAAACTACTGTAAAACTGTGGCATGTACATGATCATCCCAGCCTAATTATAGGAGCATGCATGAGAGGGAGCGTAGGATTGCCAGCCCTGTTAAGATGCATGGGAATTGGTGGCCACATGCATCTCGAGCACTTTTATTGATATATAGATTTGAGGTGTGTACTGTGTAGTGTGCTGCTAGAAATATTAGGCATGTTTGTAACCTAGGAATTGACATGATTTTTGGAGGTTTGATGTTTTTCAATGAAATTTATGCATTTTCAACAGCCCCATGCATGCGAAATGTTGATTACCATCCGGATGGCTCCTTGGAACAGCATGCATGTATTTGGTCCATCACTTCCACTGCACTTCTGCATGCGTTCTTTAACCTCTCACCATCTTTGCTATATTTAGGCATTGATATATTTGTAATGAATGGACTTGGCTATCAGCCTCTCAATGGCATCTCCTCCCTCCCCCTTTCTTGTCTTTTCACCTCCCACTTGTCTCTTTTCTCGTGGTATGGTCGTCATGTATAGTGGAAAAGATTAATGCCAAGAGATTGGGTTGGATTCTGGAGGAGGAAGAGGCAGAGAAGGCAGGATGCTGCAGCGGGCGGCGAGCAATGCGTACTCATGGTGGTGGGCGAGCCACATCCGCACCAAGCAGTCCAAATGGCTCGACAATCACCTCCAAGGTATTCATCCACTTTCCGGATTAAACGTTATCTTCACATATTCCTTGAATATGTGAAATGGGAATTTTCGGATTATGGATCAGGTCTATCTACAAGTTGTTCAATCAGCCACATTTCAAATCAATATACATATTTTTTTGTGGCTCAGGAATTAGTCCCATCTCAAAATTGACATGCATGTTGTGTCTGCTTGTCTGGGTAAAATCTGCACCATGGAATCAGTGCAGGCCTGTTGCATCCCTGATCTGATGATTTCATCCTTTGTTGCCTATATGGAAATGGTACTTGATCAGTGTTAGTTCCATTCTGATGATGTAAAATGCTATGCATTGTGGGAAAATTGTCTTGATTAATTGCACCAAAAACGATGTTATTTTTAGTTTAGATAGCATGAAGTCTCGAAACTGTTTCTCACCTTGCATATTTTGTTTCTTGTTTTCAGCAATTATTTTACAACAGGATAATGTAAATGTACTAGCCAAACACCGACAATTTGTCAGCATCTATTCGGAGGATTGGAGCACCTTGCTAAAGTTCTTTAAAACCAATCAGATTCTTTGTAAAAAAAATCTGTAAAATGATACATCTCTTCATACTTCTGATTGATATGCTAAGAAATTTTTCTTTTGATGTGCAGATATGGAGCACCTGGTCAAGTGCATGCTCTTACTCCTTGGAGAGGAAGCCGATTCCTTTTCAAAGCGAGCAGAGATGTACTACAAGAGGCGGCCTGAGGTGATCACTCAGGTGGAAGAAGTGTACCGGATGTACAGGGGTCTCGCCGATCGGTATGACATCATGTCAGGGGAGCTGCACAAGGCAAACCACACCATCGCTACCGCCTTCCCTGACCAGGTTCAGTATGCGATGCTAGAAGAGGAGGATGACAACGTCCCAAAGGCGTTCACCCCGGTCGATCCGCGCAAGATCCACAAGTCGACCGTCGATGGGCTGCTGAAGAAGAAGAAAGGAGATGTGCCAGGAGCCGGCGGAGACAAGAAGGAACAAGCTCCGATGAGCAAGGAGAATGCACGAGAAGAGATTAGCAGGCTACAGAAAGCTATACTTGTGATGCAGACCGAGAAAGAGTTCATCAAGAACTCGTACGAGAGTGGCATTGCCAAGTACTGGGATCTTGAGAAGGAAATCAATGAGATGCAGGCAAAAGCTTGCCACTTCCAAGACAAGTTCGACGTAAGCGCAGTGATCGAGGACGATGAAGCCAGAGCCTTGATGACAGCGACGGCCCTCAAATCCTGTGAAGACACCATTGTCAGATTGCAAGAACAGCGGAAGACGGCTGCTAAGCAGGCATTGGACGAATCTGAACGGGTCAAGGTGTTGAGAGAGAAGCTCAAGCCTATAATGGACGAACATGGCAAGTCTCTACCGGACCTGGTGGAGAAAAACATACGGAAGAATCATGTCACGGAGATGGGAGACGTGTACCATGTGAAGCTGGGTGAGCTGCAGATGCAAACGTTAGTCGACAAGATCAAGGAAAACTTCACGAGCGACTGCAACATCACCATGGACGAGATCACAGAGCAGATCGACGAGCTTGTCAACAAAGTTGTCGATTTGGAGCTTATGGTTTCGTCGCAGACCTCGCAGATCGACAGAATGCACCGCGAAAATGAGGAGCTGGAGAATTCCGTCAAGAGCCTGGAGGAAGAGAAAGGCTCGAGCGAACTGGACGAGAAGCTGAAGCAGGTGGAAGAAGAGCTGGTCAGAGTGCAGGCTCTCGAAAGCTCCTTCCATAAAGACGAGAGCACGATACGTTCAAACTTCACCGAAACGATAAGCAGATTCAGTAATTTCGCCGACATGTTGCAGTCGCCAGTTTGCGACTACCAGGCTCCTGGTTCTACTGCTCACACGTCGGCGCCAACCGGTGAGGAAGCACCGCCTCCTACCGAGCCATCCAGCAAGAGCCATCCACCTCCACCTGAGGAAGAAGAAGACAAACAACAGGTAGAAGAAGAGAAGGCCGCCGTCGTGCAGACTCCTCAACCCCAACAAGCCAGCACTGAAGATGCTGCTGCTGCTGCTCCTCAACCCCAACAAGCCAGCACTGGAGATGCTGCTGCTGCTGCTGTTCCTCAACCCCAACAAGGCAGCACTGGAGATGCTGTTGCTGTTCCTCAATCCCAACAAGCCAGCACTGGAGATGCTGCTGCTGCTGCTCCTCAACCCCAACAAGCCAGCACTGGAGATGCTGCTGCTGTTCCTCAATCCCAACAAGCCAGCACTGGAGATGCTGCTGCTGCTGCTCCTCAACCCCAACAAGCCAGCACTGGAGATGCTGCTGCTGCTGCTGCTGCTGCTCCTCAACCTCAACAACCCAGCACTGGAGATGCTGCTGCTGCTGCACCCGTTGATGTGGTGAAAACAGGGGCGGCAGCGAGCGCTACTGGTGCGTCTGTCGTAGATGGCACTAAAAATTCAGATCATGGGCATGAGAAGATTTCGCGGCCGGGTTCGCTGGCACGGCTTCGCCACATCTCTTCTGACGCTGAAGAATCTGAGGAGCAAAAGGAGAAGGGCTGTGTTGACGGTGACATGAAGAAACTGCAAGAGCGGCTCATGGATGGCCTGGAAGATAAGGAGAAGGTCCTGCTATCCGAGTACACCTCGCTCCTGGAGGACTACAAGGACACCAAAAGGAAGCTGCTGGATGTGGAGAAGAAGAACCAGGAGTGCCTCAATGAGATCAGGTCGCTGCGCAATCTTATCGGAGAGAAGGAGAAGGAGAAGGAGAGGGAGAGGGGCAGCATCAGAGGAGGACACAGGAGGACACCCAGCCTTAGCCATCAGAGGAAGCAGAGCCTTTCTTCCATCTCTAAGCTCATCAGGATGGGCTCAAACATGCAAGACGACCCTCCTGCTGCTGACCTTGACGACATGAGGCTGCCGTCCATCGCCGAGGTTGAGAACCCGTCGCCGCTGGAGGAGAAGTTCAGGCGCGACATCGACACGCTGCTGGAGGAGAACCTCGAGTTCTGGATGAAGTTCAGCTCCTCCATGGGCCGGGTGCAGGAGTTCCAGAACAAGTACGACGACCTCAGGAGGGTCACGGCGGACGGCGCCGACGGCGAGAAGAAGCTCCGGGCGCTCAAGACGGAGCTGCAGGTGTGGTCGGAGCAGAACGCGATGCTGCGGGGCGAGCTGCAGTGCAGGTTCGCGTCGCTCTGCGACATCCAGGAGGAGATCTCGACAGCCCTGGAGATGGACACGGAGCAGGCGGAGGAGGCCGAGGAGGGGGCGCCGCGCTTCACCTCCTACAGCGCCGGCAAGTTCCAGGGGGAGGTGCTCAACATGCAGCAGGAGAACAACCGGGTCTCCGACGAGCTGCAGAGCGGCCTCGACCACGTCAAGACGATCCAGTTTGCCATCGAGAAGAAGCTCAATGAGGGCGTCAACCTCTCCTCCCCCGCACCGGCGGAGGAGGGGGAGGAGGAGGTGGTCGGGCCGGACGGGGTGCTGGCGCGGGTGCCGACCAAGGCCAAGGTGCCGCTGCAGAGCTTCCTGTTCCCGACCAAGCCCAAGAAGCCGTCGCTGTTCGCGCGCGTCACGCCGGCCGTGCTCCACAAGCAGCAGTTAGACATGAAGTTAGACATGAAGTTCCTCCCCAAGTTGCCAAGGTAGCCACCCACACAAGCAGCAGCAGCAGCAGGGATATGTCATTTAGCTTAAATTAACTAACTAGCAGATGGGATACCTTTTTTTTTTTTGATGAAATGCTCCAAGCTATGTGTGATTGAACCAAACTATTCTTGTTTTGTTTTCTAGGGCATTGTAATTTGTTGTAACCTCTGAGATCAATGGAAGAAAGACAAATCATTTTCCCCTTTTCATTTTCATCTGTCAGGAAACAAACCTACTTGTTGTAATTTGCTCCAGGAAATTCAGTGCTGTGCTTATCTAGCTTATCTCCAGATGACAATTTCTTACTTGATAGCAAGTTCAAATATTTTGTTTCTAGGGCCATGTAACCCCTGAGATCAATGTAAACTTGTAAAGACACATCATGTTTTCCCTTTCCATTTTCATCTGTCAGGACACCTAGTTTTAATTTCCTGGTACAATTTCTTGGGTGCATTTTTGTGTCGTGTGATCTTGGCAAATTTACTTGATACATTTTAGTGTTGTGTAATCTTTAAAAATTTACTTGATACATACCAGTCTTGTCTGATCTTGACAAATCTACTTATACATTTTAGTGTTGTGTGATATTGATAAATTTACCTGATATACATAGTGTTGTGTGATCTTGACATATTTACTTGATACATTTTACTGTTTGTGTGATCATGACAAACATACTTTCTACATTTTAGTATTGTGTGATCTTGACAAATTTACTTGATACATTGTTACTGTTTTGTGATCTTGGCAAACTTTGTACATTTTTGTGTTGTGTGATATACTGATATTGACAAATTTACCTGATATACATTTTAGTGTTGTGTGATCTTGACAGATTTACTTGATACATTTTAGTGTTGTGTGATGTTGACAAATTTACTTGGTACCCCCTTTGTAAACTTTTATAAGACTTTTTAGATCACTAGTTAGTGATCTAAAAAGTCTCATAAAAGAACTAGTGATCTAAAAAGTCTTATAAAAGTTTATAGAGGAAGTACATTTTAGTGTTGTGTGATTTTCACATTTACTTGATACATAGTGTTGTGTAATCTCAGACAAATTTTCTTGATGCATAGTGCTGTGTGATCTTGACCAATTTATTTGATACATAGTGTTGTAATTTTCTCCAGATGAGAAACGTACTTGATAGCAACTCTAAAGATGTACTCCCTCCGTTCCATAATATAAGACGTTTTTGCAACCTATGTTAGGTTGCAGAAATGTCTTATATTATGGGACAGAGGGAGTAGTATGCAAGGTATTGCACACAAACTGACGAAACAGAGTTTGCTTCTACAAATTTATATATAGTAGAGACCAAGGGCGTAGGTGGTAAGGGAAGGATGGAGGGAGACGTGGCGAGGATCGGGCGCGCCGGCGGCAGGGCGCCGTCGCGGCTAGGAGAAGGGCGGCGGCTAGGGCTGTTGGCGGCTAGGGTCCCGGCTCCTCAGGGAGCCGGGCAATAGGAGATAATATTCTTCTTATTGCTTGCCTTCAAAAAGAGTCTTACAACCTATATTTATATCCTAGATAACTTGTAGAAGAATCAACCTAAGATAACTTGCCTAAGATAACTTGCCTAATCTGAAAATAAAAACTAAGATAACTTGCGGGCCTAAGCCGGCCGGCCATAACACTTCTCCCCGCCTGCACAAACAGCTCGTCCTCGAGCTGTAAGGTGGGGAAGCGCTTGCTTGAACTCTTCGAGGTAATCAACCAGCGTCAAACACCTTCTCGACATCTGGGGCGGCCAGGTCGGCGGCGACGGCGTCCTCCGGAATGTAGTCTGCCACCTCCAGGTAGAAGAGTCGCGGGCAGGCGTGGCCGGGCTTGTAGGGTTCGTCGCAGTTGAAGCACAACCCTTGGCGGCGACGCTCGAGTATCTCAGCTAGGGTGAGCCGGCGGAACGGGCGCCCCGCGGTCGCGGCGAGGGGTGCCGCAGAAGCCTGCACAGGCCGACCCTGCGCGGAATCTGGTCCGGGTAGCGACCCAGCAGTCTGGGACGGTGATTCCTGCTGGATGGCCACCGCGCGGCGCTCGAATGCGCGGGCGTAATACATGGCCGACTGGAGATCCTGGGGTCCCCGAAGCTCCACGTCCACGCAGATATGGTCCGGTAGACCGCCCACAAATAACTCGGCGCGCTGAGTTGCGGAGACGCCCGGCGCGTGGCACGCCAGGGCCTGGAAGCGGTCGGCGTAGTCCTGCATCGTGGATGTGAAGGGTAAGCGGCCGAGGGCCGCCAGTCGGCTCCCGCGGATAGGAGGCCCGAACCGGAGGACACAGAGTTCCCGGAAGCGCTCCCATGGTGGCATGCCGCCCTCGTCCTGCTCGAGGGCGTAGTACCAGGTCTGCGCTGCGCCTCGAAGATGATAGGACGCGAGCCAGGTGCGATCCGAAGCGAGCGTCCGCTGCCCTCGAAAGAACTGCTCGCACTGTTTGAGCCAGTTGAGGGGGTCCTCCGTGCCCTCGTAGGTGGCGAAGTCCAGTTTGGCGAAGCAACGGGGTGTCGGCCCGCCGTGCCCGGGGGCGGCCGTAGTTGCCGCCGGCGCGTATGGTGGGTCGGGAAGCGCCGGGGCGTAGTTCGCCGAGCTGGAGGGGTGATCAAACCGCAGGGAGGGCGTCGGGTGTTCCGGCGCCGTGGAGTAGACCGGCCTCGAAGACGAGCCGGTCGCCCAAGCGGGGATCGGCGATGGTGACGGTGGAAACTGCACCTGGTGCAGGGGCCGACCCGTAGCCCTAGGCGCGGGTGGTGGTACTGTCGACGGCGGCGGCGCCTGGTGGAGCTGCACCGGCGCCTGTGGCGTGGGGGCCGGCGGTGACGCCGGAAGAAGCTGCTGGGTCTGGCCCTGCTCCGAGGCGCCGGTGCCCAGGTTAGGGCTGGGCGGGGCCGGTGGAGGACCCTGCTCCGAGGCCGCTGGAAGGTAGGGTGCGACGGAGGACGGCGCGGCCGGCGCGGTCCAGGTGGGCCACTGCGGCCCCGTGGTGGCGAGAAGTGGCGGGGCTGCCGGCGCGATCTGCGGCGGCCACTGCGCCCAAGGCGGCGGTGCGGCCGCTGGGGCGGGGAGCGCCGGGTAGCCTCCGGTGACGGCCCCCGGTGCCGAGTACCACGGAAGCGCCTGCTGACCCGCGGCCATGGCTGGATGGAGTCCGGTGATGGCCCCCGGTGCCGAGTACCACGGAAGTGCCTGCTGACCCGCGGTCATGGCTGGATGGAGTGGTGGGGGCGGCCCGTACGGACCTGCCAGGTAGAGGCGGATCCCTTGAATCGCGGTGACGAGGTCGTTGAGGACGCCCGCCATGGCCTCCGGCGTGAACTGTTGCGGCTGCGGGGGAGGTGATGGCGGCGGCGAGTGTTGGACGGGGGCTGTGGCTGCCCTTGGCCCGGCGTGGTGCCGGGTGCCGTTAGGACCGGCGCTGAGAGCGACGCAGTGGTGCCCGCCGAGAGCGAGGCCGTGACGCCCGGCGCAGAGGCGGTGGTGGTGGAGGAGTTGGCGGACAGCGGTGGTGGTGGCGGTGGAATTGGCAGAGACATGGTCGAAACCCGGTTACCTGATACCAAATTGGTAGGATCAAGTACTCTATCAGGTCTAGGGCGTAGGTGGTAAGGGAAGGATGGAGGGAGACGTGGCGAGGATCGGGCGCGCCGGCGGCAGGGCGCCGTCGCGGCTAGGAGAAGGGCGGCGGCTAGGGCTGTTGGCGGCTAGGGTTCCGGCTCCTCAGGGAGCCGGGCAATAGGAGATAATATTCTTCTTACTGCTTGCCTTCAAAAAGAGTCTTACAACCTATATTTATATCCTAGATAACTTGTAGAAGAATCAACCTAAGATAACTTGCCTAAAATAACTTGCCTAATCTGAAAATAAAAACTAAGAAGCCGGCCGGCCATAACATCTGTGCAGACCATCATCTGTCCTTATTTTGAGTTACATAAACAGGAATAAGAGTTACATGATCTTTTAACAAAGAAAATGGTCAATTGTTAGCCCCAGATGTGTGATTCAGATCCACCGCCAAAGTGTCTCTCACTGTGCTGTTTTAGAAGGTACTAGTGAGCATTTTCCTTGGATACTCTAGTGGCTGGACACAAGCTAGAAAGCACTCAGAGGACAAAATTCTTGGAAACTAATGTACATTTAAGTTCATAATAAGAAAGAAGGCAGCTCAGAGAAAGGAAATGCTTAGAAAATGACAATCTTCACCTGTTTTAGAAACCGACGAATGCTCTCAACCAAGTATATATTGGTACGACTGCCTATCACCAGCAACTAGCTCTCCCACAGCCGGAATCACAGAAAATGAACAGACGTCGTAACTGTTGGTAGAAAAAAAAATGGATAGAGAAATTCCAACAGTTCAGAGAGTAATAGTCAAAACAGTGGAACAAAACATTCACATTACTTACATAAAAGCACCAGCAGGATATATTTATTTTTGAAAGGATGAGACAACAGTATCCATGAAGCAATAAACAGAAAAGGGCCATTTTCCAATTATACCAAATAAACAACGTAGTTTAACATATAGCCACATAGGATGCTAACTTTGTTGCAGTGCTTAGTGCAAATACTGAAAAATGAAGAGTGCAGTTGTTGATAATTATTTGGAGCTCCGGCATCTGCTTGTTTACTTACAGATTTATATATCCTACTTGACTAGAGAAAACTTACATGTGTTTGAAAATTGGAACATCCACATGACTCAACTCCAAGCATAGGAACCTTCCTCCCTTCTTTAGAACCTTGAAACACACAAATCCATGTGAAACTAATTACTCCCTCCGTTCCTAAATAGTCCCTCCGTCCGGAAATACTTGTCGGAGGAATGAATGTATCTAGATGTATTTTAGTTCTAGATACATCCATTTTTATTCATTTCTCCGACAAGTATTTCCGGACGGAGGGAGTATTTGTCTTTTTAGAGATTTTAAATGGACTACCACATACGGATGTATATAGACATATTTTAGTGTGTAGATTCACTCAGTTTGCTCCGTGTGTAGTCACTTGTTGAAATCTCCTCTCTGTCCGAAATTACTTGTCGCATAAATGGATAAAAACGGATGTATCTAGAACTAAAATATGTTTAGATATATAAATTTTTCCGATAAGTATTTCCGAACGGAGGGAGTAGATGTGAAGAACATAAAGCAGTCAGATTTCAGAAAGCATACAACAAGTCCTACCAGCAAGGAATCTCCTAGAAAACAACATTTAATCCCAACTCGCAAACGATGCAAAGTTTGAAAATCAAAATCAAATATAGATATCAGAACGGACGGACACATATAATTTGCAGCATAGTCAAAATTTTAGGACCGAGACAGGGTTTTCTCAGGTAAGATTAAAAACGAGACTTTAGTAGGACTTGTTCAAAAGATGAAAATGAGACTGATTCTTCTCCAGCAAGCTAGATATGCATTTCTGATGGAGCTTTATCAACCAACCAGTGATCAAGAGAATTGGTATATAATACTCCCTTCATTCCTAAATATATGTCTTTTAAAAAATTCCAATAAGTGACTACATATAAAACAAAATGAGTGAACTATACTCTAAAATATGTCTACATACATTCGTATGTTGTAGTCCATTTACAATGTCTAAAAAGACTTATACTCCCTCCGTTCCTAAATACTTGTCTTTCTAGGCATTTCAACAAGTGACTACATACGGAGCAAAATGAGTGAATCTACACTCTAAAATATGTCTACATACATCTGTATGTAGTAGTCATTCGAAATGTCTAGAAAGACAAATATTTAGGAACGGAGGGAGTATTTCGGAATGGAGGGAGTAGTTCAATACAGTCTATGCATGAGAAAGGAAGAAAGGGTACTCCCTTCATGATTGAAAACAAGTATTTGACCTAGCCAGCTGCCCCTCCAAAAAGTTAGGGTACTCTGCCTCCCGCCGGCGCCGGCACCGGTCCGTCCCGTCTTCGGTGGCCTTAGGACCATGGAGGCGGAGTGGATCTCGCCCCTTGCCGGTGGGAGGGCTCCGTTTTTAGATCTTTTTTCAATTTTTGTTAGGGTTTGCGTCCTACTTAGGAAGGCGAGACGGCGGCGGCTCCCTGAAGATGGAATAAAGGTCTCCCCGCCTAGCCCCCGTTTCGATGATGTGTTCAGCATCATCGGTGGGCGTGTGGAGTTGTGTCTCCGGCTGATCTGTGCTTGGTGGATTTGCTTGGATCTGTTTGTCGTTTGTCTTCGTTCGTGTGTCTTCAGGTTGGATCCTTTTAATCTACACTCTTCATCTGCGGCGGTTGCTGTTCTGGTGCGTTGGTTCTATGGGGCCTTAGCACGACGACTTCCCGACTGTCTACTACAACAAGGTTTGCCCGGCCCCGATGAGGGAGGGGCGATGGCAGCGGCGCGCCTTCGGCTCGCTTCAGTGCTTGTAGTCGTCGCTATGTATTCTACGGATCTGGATGTAATTTTTATTATTTCTAGTATTCGTTATACTACCATGATTGAAGATGAATAGATTGGAAGTTTTTCCCGCAAAAAAAAAGAAAGGACGGACACGGATGGACATATAATATTTCTGTATATATACGTACTGTATAACTTATGACAGCTCGAGCCAGAAAGTGCAAAACGAAATTATCCAACCACGGCGGATGTGTGCGAGGCGGCGACGGCGAGTGGATGGGCCGCAGCAGAGTAGAGTTCTTTCGTCTTGTTCTCTCTGCGGCCGGGCGAGTGGATGGGCTGCAGCAGAGTTGGGCTTTCAACACTAGTAGGCCACCAATCCCATCCCATCCGTTTGGATGCGCGCTGCCCAGAGTCGGGCCTTATATTTTCTCCCTATATCAATCCATTCTATAATCCACCCAGTCCCTTGTTTCCCTCAAAAAAAAAAAAACCCAGTCCTTTGTCGTCCTCTCGGGGCGATTCTGGTCGCCGCCGTTGAGTTCTGTGATCCCCTGTCTCCGCCGTGATCCCCAGCCGCCTATCCTTGATTAGGGGACGCCCTAGCGCTCGCTGGTCCAGGTGGCGGCGGGGAGGGGGAGGACCTAGGGTTCCACTGGATGGCCCGATAGATCTGTCGAGTTAGGGATCGGAGGTAGATGGCATCGGACGGGGCTTCGGGGTCTGCTACGGCTGGATTGCCAGAGGTGGACGATGTGGCAACACTGATGAAGGAGTTGGGTCTGTGCGAAGAGGATCTCGACGACGTGGTGTTTGATGATAAGGAGGCGCCATTGGAGGCGGCTCGATGGATTGCGCTCGTGAAGGTCAACAGTGCCAAAACCTATAGCCAATACTGACTCTTCAAGAACATGAGAGCAGCATGGGATCTTGCCCAGGAGATCCAGTTCAAACCTTTAGAGAAAAATCTCTATACAGCTCAATTTTCATGTTTGGGAGATTGGAAGAGGGTAACCCAAGACGGGCCCTGGCACTTTAGAGGAGATGATGTCATTCTCAAGCCGTATGATGGACTGGCTAAACCTTCCACTGTTCAGCTTGACTCCATTGAGATTTGGGTGCAAATTCATGATATACCACCCCTACATTACTAGAAAAAGGCCTACTAATGGCGCACCAGTTTTGCCTACTAATGGCGCACTACTGGTGCGCCATTAGTAGCACGCCACTAGTATTTTTTACTAATGGCGCACCACTGGTGCGCTATTAGTATGCCTAGAGGTGCGCCATTACTATCTGACTTAGTAATGGCGCACCACATAGAAGTGCGCCATTAGTAATAATTTTTTTCAATTTTTTTTCATTTTTTTCATTTTTTTTAAAATTCATTATTTTAAGAAAAATTCAAAATTATTTTTTTTCTTAATCTCAGTTCACTATGGCTTAATCTCGAGTCAATATGCTTAATCTCATGTCAAATCGCACTCTGTGGTCAAACTTCCCAAAAGGTCACTCACCACCTCACTTCATAGGCACTTTTTGATATATCTATCATATCAATCCTATTAAACCTTGCTGATGTCTAGGACTTTGTTCATGTTCATGAGTATGATGAAATTTTGAAAAAAGATTTCAAACTTCCCGATCATATTACGTATCATATTTTGAAAAATAATTCAATTTTTTTTTCAAAACCAATTTTTTTTTCTGTTACTAGTGGTGCACCTAGCATACGGTGCGCCACTAGTAAGTTTGAAATTTTTTGAATTTTTTTGCCTCCGGATCTTAGAAGCCCCGTAACTTTTTTTCTGTTAGGTTTTTGGGGATTTTGAAAATGTTTAACGGGGGATGTAACTTTTCGAGTAGATGATTTTTCATATAAAAAACTTTTTCATCCGAGTTCGTACGCAAAAGTTATGCCCATTTTTACAAATTCTCGAGAGATTTTGCAAAAAAGTTGAAAATTCATGTTTGTAAATTCTGCTAACAACTAGACCACATATCACATGGGAATCTTATTTTCTTTTATTTTTTTGACATTTTTATCATTTTCTTTTATTTATTTTGAAACTGAAAAGGCGGTCCGGGGGGGGGGGGTGCATTCGGGCGAATGTTTGGGCCAAGTTACTAATGGCGCATCGTGGGAGTGGTGCGCCATTACTAGTTGAACTAGTAATGGCGCACCACTCCCACGGTGCGCCATTCACCGTGGGAGTGGTGCGCCATTACTAGTTGAACTAGTAATGGCGCACCACTCCCACGGTGCGCCATTAGTAGTTTTGAAAAAAAATTAATTTTTTTTTACTAAATTTTTACTAATGGCGCACCGTGGGAGTGGTGCGTCATTACTAGTTCACGGTGCGCCATTAGTAATTTTGAATTTTTTTTTACTAATGGCAACAAAGATAGGGGAAGTGCTATTTGTTGAACCCCAATCGCAAGATTTTACGGGGAACTTTCATCGTGTATGGGTGAGGATCAATGTCACCAAGCCGCTAAAGAACGCAGTCTCGATGATACGAGAAGGACGAAGGCAGATCTATAGGGTGAAATACGAAAAGCTCCCTGATTGGTGTGCGGTGTGTGGCATGTTAGGCCACCTGTTTAAGGAACATGGCAGCGGTATCCACCCTCCTTCGGCGTTGGTCTTCAAGGATCTAAGGGCTACCTGGGCCATGCGCACGGGTCAGGGTCATGGAGGTGGCCGAGGACGTCGAGGTGGCCGAAGGGGAGGCCGTAGTGGCCGGGGAGCAGTGCACGGAATGATCACAATGATGCTCGTGAAGGAGAGGCCGCTTGGGGCACAAAGGATGATTTGCACATGTCTGATGCGGACCTCAACAGAAAGAGGACACAGATGAACACAACGGCGAACTCTCGGGCTGCCGTCTCGGATGGGACAAATAATGGCGGCGTGTTGGCGCTGCCACGGCCTCAGATACCGCTAAGCCCACCACCAAAGCAGGATCTAAAGAGGGCGAAAACGGATCTGGCCAGGAAGAAGAGTACATAGGTGAAGGTTGATAACAAGAAAGGTGGCAAGTCATTGGAAGCAACATCGGCGGACTCCTCCAGGGAGTACCGCTGAGCACAATGAGTCTCCTCAGCTGGAACTGCCGCGACGCGGGCAAGGCCATGACAGTCCAAGAGCTTCGTGAGCTAGCACGAAAATTTGCCCCTACCCTGCTTTGTATCGTCGAAACCCAAATTGATATATTTAGGGTAGAAAATCTAGCAAGTACTCTTGGTCATGACAATGCTTTTGCTGTTAGCATTCAAGGCCATAGTGGTAGCCTCGGAATATTTTGGAATAACCCAATAAAGGTTGAAAATTTGGGCTACTCAATGTATCATATAGATTGTAAGATAGATGTGTTGGGGATCGTTGCAGAAATTAAAAAATTTCTACGCATCACCAAGATCAATCTATGGAGTAACTAGCAACGAGAGGGGAGTGCATCTTCATACCCTTGAAGATCATGAGTCGTAAGCGTTGTAAGAACGCAGTTGGAGGAGTCGTACACGTAGCGATTCAGATCGCGGCCGAATCTGATCTAAGCACCGAACAACGGTGCCTCCGCGTTCAACACACGTGCAGCCCGGTGACGTCTCCCGCGCCTTGATCCCGCAAAGAGGAGGGAGAGGTTGAGGAAGAAGGCTCCAACAGCAGCACGATGGCGTGGTGGTGATGGAGTGGCAGTTCTAGGCAGGGGTTCGCCAAGCTCACGCGAAGGAGGAGAGGTGTTGGGGAGGGGAGGGGCTGCGCCTTGGATGTGGTGCTGCAGCCCTCCCCTCGCCCCTCTATTTATAGGGAGAAGGGGGAAGGGGGCCGGCCCCATCTAGATGAGATCTAGAGGAGGGGGCGGCGGCCAAGGGGGAGGGGGCTTGCCCCCCAAGCAAGGGGGGGGGGGGCGCCCCCCTTTAGGGTTCCCCCCAAACCCTAGGCGCATGGGCCCTAGGGGGAATGGCGCCCAGCCCACTAGGGGCTGATTCCCTTCCACCTACAGCCCATAAGGCCCTCCGGGGCCGGTGGACCCTCTCGGTGGACCCCCGGAACCCCTCCGGTGGTCCCGGTACAATACCGGTATACCCCCGAATATTTTCGGTGACCGTATGATGACTTCCCATATATAAATCTTCACCTCCGGACTATACCGGAACTCCTCATGACATCCGAGATCTCATCCGGGACTCCGAACAACATTCAGTAATCACATACAAATCTTCCTAATAACCCTAGCGTCATCGAACCTTAAGTGTGTAGACCCTACGGGTTCGGGAACCATGCAGACATGACCGAGACAACTCTCCGGCCAATAACCAACAACGGGATCTGGATACCCATGTTGGCTCCCACATGTTCCACGATGATCTCATCGGATGAACCACGATGTCGAGGATTCAAGCAATCCCGTATACAATTCGCTTTGTCAATCGGTACGTTACTTGCCCGAGATTCGATCGTCGGTATCCCAATACCTCGTTCAATCTCGTTACCGGCAAGTCACTTTACTCGTTGCGTAACACATCATCCCGTGACCAACCCTTAGTCACATTGAGCTCATTACGATGATGTCTTACCGAGTGGGCCCAGAGATACCTCTCCGTCATACGGAGTGACAAATCCCAGTCTCGATTCGTGCCAACCCAACAGACACTTTCAGAGATACCCGTAGTGCACCTTTATAGTCACCCAGTTACGTTGTGACGTTTGGCACACCCAAAGTATTCCTACAGTATCCGGGAGTTGCACAATCTCATGGTCTAAGGAAAAGATACTTGACATTAGAAAAGCTTTAGCAGACGAACTACACGATCTTGCGCTATGCTTAGGATTGGGTCTTGTCCATCACATCATTCTCCTAATGATGTGATCCCGTTATCAATGACATCCAATGTCCATGGTCAGGAAACCGTAACCATCTATTGATCAACGAGCTAGTCAACTAGAGGCTCACTAGGGACATGTTGTGGTCTATGTATTCACACATGTATTACGATTTCCGGATAACACAATTATAGCATGAACAATAGACAATTATCATGAACAAGGAAATATAATAATAACCATTTTATTATTGCCTCTAGGGCATATTTCCAACAGTCTCCCACTTGCACTAGAGTCAATAATCTAGTTACATTGTGATGAATCGAACACCCATAGAGTTCTGGTGTTGATCATGTTTTGCTCGAGGAAGAGGTTTAGTCAACGGATCTGCGACATTCAGGTCCGTATGCACTTTACAAATATCTATGTCTCCATTTTGAACATTTTCACGAATGGAGTTGAAGAGACGCTTGATATGCCTGGTCTTCCTGTGAAACCTGGGCTCCTTGGCAAGGGCAATAGCTCCAGTGTTGTCACAGAAGAGAGTCATCGGGCCCGACGCTTTGGGAATAACTCCTAGGTCGGTAATGAACTCCTTCATCCAGATTGCTTCTTGTGCTGCCTCCGAGGCTGCCATGTACTCCGCTTCACATGTAGATCCCGCCACGACGCTTTGCTTGCAACTACACCAGCTGACTGCCCCACCATTCAAAATATACACGTATCCGGTTTGTGACTTAGAGTCATCCAGATCTGTGTCGAAGCTAGCATCGACGTAACCCTTTACGACGAGCTCTTCGTCACCTCCATAAACGAGAAACATATCCTTAGTCCTTTTCAGGTACTTCAGGATATTCTTGACCGCTGTCCAGTGTTCCATGCCGGGATTACTTTGGTACCTTCCTACCAAACTCACGGCAAGGTTTACATCAGGTCTGGTACACAGCATGGCATACATAATAGACCCTATGGCCGAGGCATAGGGGACGACACTCATCTTTTCTCTATCTTCTGCCGTGGTCGGGCATTGAGCCGTGCTCAATCTCATACCTTGCAATACAGGCAAGAACCCCTTCTTGGACTGATCCATATTGAACTTCTTCAATATCTTGTCAAGGTACGTACTTTGTGAAAGACCAATGAGGCGTCTCGATCTATCTCTATAGATCTTGATGCCTAATATATAAGCAGCTTCTCCAAGGTCCTTCATTGAAAAACACTTGTTCAAGTAGGCCTTTATGCTTTCCAAGAATTCTATATCATTTCCCATCAATAGTATGTCATCCACATATAATATGAGAAATGCTACAGAGCTCCCACTCACTTTCTTGTAAACACAGGCTTCTCCATAAGTCTGCGTAAACCCAAACGCTTTGATCATCTCATCAAATCGAATGTTCCAACTCCGAGAGGCTTGCACCAGCCCATAGATTGAGCGTTGGAGCTTGCACACCTTGTCAGCATTCTTAGGATCGACAAAACCTTCCGGCTGCATCATATACAATTCTTCCTTAAGGAAACCATTAAGGAATGCTGTTTTGACGTCCATTTGCCATATCTCATAATCATAGAATGCGGCAATTGCTAACATGATTCGGACGGACTTCAGCTTCGCTACGGGTGAGAAAGTCTCATCGTAGTCAACCCCTTGAACTTGTCGATAACCCTTAGCGACAAGCCGAGCCTTATAGATGGTCACATTACCATCCGCGTCTGTCTTCTTCTTAAAGATCCATTTATTTTCTATGGCTCGCCGATCATCGGGCAAGTCAGTCAAAGTCCATACTTCGTTTTCATACATGGATCCTATCTCGGATTTCATGGCTTCCAGCCATTTGTCGGAATCTGGGCCCGCCATCGCTTCTTCATAGTTCGAAGGTTCACCATTGTCTAACAACATGATTTCCAGGACAGGGTTGCCGTACCACTCTGGTGCGGAACGTGTCCTTGTGGACCTACGAAGTTCAGTAGCAACTTGATCTGAAGTTTCATGATCATCATCATTAACTTCCTCTCTAGTCGGTGCAGGCACCTCAGGAACATTTTCTTGAGCTGCGCCACTCTCCGGTTCAAGAGGCAATACTTCATCAAGTTCTACTTTCCTCCCACTTACTTCTTTCGAGAGAAACTCTTTCTCTAGAAAGGATCCATTCTTGGCAACAAAGATCTTGCCTTCGGATCTGAGGTAGAAGGTATACCCAATAGTTTCTTTAGGGTATCCTATGAAGACGCATTTTTCCGATTTGGGTTCGAGCTTTTCAGGTTGAAGTTTCTTGACATAAGCATCGCATCCCCAAACTTTCAGAAACGACAGCTTAGGTTTCTTACCAAACCACAATTCATACGGTGTCGTCTCAACGGATTTCGACGGAGCCCTATTTAAAGTGAATGCGGCAGTCTCTATAGCATAACCCCAAAATGACAGCGGTAGATCGGTAAGAGACATCATAGATCGTACCATATCCAATAGAGTGCGATTACGACGTTCGGACACACCATTACGCTGAGGTGTTCCAGGCGGCGTGAGTTGTGAAACAATTCCGCATTTCCTTAAGTGCGTGCCAAATTCGTGACTCAAATATTCTCCCCCACGATCTGATCGTAAGAACTTGATTTTCCTGTCACGTTGATTCTCAACCTCACTCTGAAATTCCTTGAACTTTTCAAAGGTCTCAGACTTGTGTTTCATTAAGTAGACATACCCATATCTACTCAAGTCATCAGTGAGGGTGAGAACATAACGATAGCCACCGCGAGCCTCAACACTCATTGGACCGCACACATCAGTATGTATGATTTCCAATAAGTTGGTTGCTCGCTCCATTGTTCCGGAGAACGGAGTCTTGGTCATTTTGCCCATGAGGCATGGTTCGCACGTGTCAAATGATTCATAATCAAGAGACTCCAAAAGTCCATCTGCATGGAGTTTCTTCATGCGTTTGACACCAATGTGACCAAGGCGGCAGTGCCACAAGTATGTGGGACTATCATTATCAACCTTACATCTTTTGGCATTCACACTATGAATATGTGTAACATCACGTTCGAGATTAAATAAGAATAAACCATTGACCAGCGGGGCATGACCATAAAACATGTCTCTCATATAAATAGAACAACCATTATTCTCAGATTTAAATGAGTAGCCATCTCGCATTAAACGAGATCCAGATACAATGTTCATGCTCAAAGCTGGTACTAAATAACAATTATTGAGGTTTAAAACTAATCCCGTAGGTAAATGTAGAGGTAGCGTGCCGACGGCGATCACATCGACCTTGGAACCATTCCCGACGCGCATCGTCACCTCGTCCTTCGCCAGTCTCCGTTTATTCCGCAGTTCCTGTTTTGAGTTACAAATATGAGCAACTGCACCGGTATCAAATACCCAGGAGCTACTACGAGCGCTGGTTAGGTACACATCAATAACATGTATATCACATATACCTTTGGCATTGCCGGCCTTCTTATCCGCTAAGTACTTGGGGCAGTTCCGCTTCCAGTGACCGTTTCCCTTGCAATAAAAGCACTCAGTCTCAGGCTTGGGTCCATTCTTTGGCTTCTTCCCGGCAGCTTGCTTACCGGGCGCGGCAACTCCCTTGCCGTCCTTCTTGAAGTTCTTTTTACCCTTGCCTTTCTTGAACTTAGTGGTTTTATTCACCATCAACACTTGATGTTCCTTTTTGATTTCCACCTCCGCTGATTTCAGCATTGAATATACCTCAGGAATGGTCTTTTCCATCCCCTGCATATTGAAGTTCATCACAAAGCTCTTGTAGCTAGGTGGGAGCGACTGAAGGATTCTGTCAACGACCGCATCATCCGGGAGATTAACTCCCAGCTGAGACAAGCGGTTGTGCAACCCAGACATTTTGAGTATGTGCTCGCTGACGGAACTATTCTCCTCCATCTTACAACTGTAGAACTTGTCGGAGACTTCATATCTCTCGACCCGGGCATGAGCTTGGAAAACCATTTTCAGCTCTTGGAACATCTCATATGCTCCGTGTTGCTCAAAACGCTTTTGGAGCCCCGGTTCTAAGCTGTAAAGCATGCCGCACTGAACCAGGGAGTAATCATCACTGCGCGTCTGCCAGGCGTTCATAACGTCTTGTTCTGCTGGGAAAACAGGTGCTTCACCTAGCGGTGCATCAAGGACATATGCTTTCCTGGCAGCTATGAGGATAATCCTCAGGTTACGGACCCAGTCCGTGTAGTTGCTGCCATCGTCTTTCAGCTTGGTTTTCTCTAGGAACGCGTTGAAGTTGAGGGCAACATTAGCGTGGGCCATTTGATCTACAAGACATATTGTAAAGATTTTAGACTATGTTCATGATAATTAAGTTCATCTAATCAAATTATTTAATGAACTCCCACTCAGATAGACATCCCTCTAGTCATCTAAGTGATACATGATCCGAGTCAACTAGGCCGTGTCCGATCATCACGTGAGACGGACTAGTCATCATCGGTGAACATTTTCGTGTTGATCGTATCTTCTATACGACTCATGTTCGACCTTTCGGTCTTCCGTGTTCCGAGGCCATGTCTATGCATGCTAGGCTCGTCAAGTCAACCTAAGTGTATTGCGTGTGTAAATCTGGCTTACACCCGTTGTATGCGAATGTTAGAACCTATCACACCCGATCATCACGTGGTGCTTCGGAACAACGGACCTTAGCAACGGTGCACAGTTAGGGGGAACACTTTCTTGAAATTATTGCGAGGGATCATCTTATTTATGCTACCGTCGTTCTAAGCAAATAAGATGTAAAACATGATAAACATCACATGCAATCAAATAGTGACATGATATGGCCAATATCATTTTGCTCCTTTTGATCTCCATCTTCGGGGCGCCATGATCATCATTGTCACCGGCATGACACCATGACCTCCATCATCATGATCTCCATCATCGTGTCTTCATGAAGTTGTCTCGCCAACTATTACTTCTACTACTATGGCTAACGGTTAGCAATAAAGTAAAGTAATTACATGACGTTTATGTTGACACGCAGGTCATAAATAAATTAAGACAACTCCTATGGCTCCTGCCGGTTGTCATACTCATCGACATGCAAGTCGTGATTCCTATTACAAGAACATGATCAATCTCATACATCACACATATCATTCATCACATCCTTTTGGCCATATCACATCACACGGCATATGCTGCAAGAACAAGTTAGACGTCCTCTAATTGTTGTTGCAAGTTTTTTTACGTGGCTGCTATAGGTTTCTAGCAAGAACGTTTCTTACCTACGCCAAAACCACAACGTGATATGCCAATTTCTATTTACCCTTCATAAGGACCCTTTTCATCGAATCCGATCCGACTAAAGTGGGAGAGACAGACACCCGCTAGCCACCTTATGCAACTAGTGCATGTCAGTCAGTGGAACCAGTCTCACGTAAGCGTACGTGTAAGGTCGGTTCGGGCCGCTTCGTCCCACGATGCCGCCGAATCAAGATAATACTAGTAACAACAAGTAAATTGACAAAATCGACGCCCACAACAACCTGTGTTCTACTCGTGCATAGAAACTATGTATAGACCTAGCTCATGTTGCCACTGTTGGGGATCGTTGCAGAAATTAAAAATTTTCTACGCATCACCAAGATCAATCTATGGAGTAACTAGCAATGAGAGGGGAGTGCATCTTCATACCCTTGAAGATCGTGAGTCGGAAGTGTTGCAAGAACGGGGTTGGAGGAGTCGTACACGTAGCGATTCAGATCGCGGCTGAATCCGATCTAAGCACCGAACAATGGTGCTTCTGCGTTCAACACACGTGCAGCCCGGTGACGTCTCCTGCGTCTTGATCCATCAAGGAGGATGGAGAGGTTGAGGAAGAAGGCTCCAACAGCAGCACGATGACGTGGTGGTGATGGAGTGGCAGTTCTCCGGCAGGGCTTCGCCAAGCTCACGCGGAGGAGGAGAGGTGTTGGGGAGGGGAGGGGCTGCGCCTTGGATGTGGTGCTGCAGCCCTCCCCTCGCCCCTCTATTTATAGGGAGAAGGGGGCCGGCCCCTCTATATGAGATCTAGAGGAGGGGGCGGCAGCCAAGGAGGAGGGGGCTTGCCCCCCAACCAAGGGGGGGGGGCGCCTTCCTTTAGGGTTCCCCCCAAATGCTAGGCGCATGGGCCCTAGGGGGAATGGCGCCCAGCCCACTAGGGGCCGATTCCCTTCCACCTACAGCACATAAGGCCCTCCGGGGAAGGTGGACTCCCGGAACCCCTCCGGTGGTCCCGGTACAATACCTGTATACCCCAGAATATTTCTGGTGACCGTATGATGACTTCCCATATATAAATCTTCACCTCTAGACTATTCCGGAACTCCTCGTGACGTCCGGGATCTCATCTGGGACTCCGAACAACACTCGGTAATCACATACAAATCTTCCTAATAACCCTAGAGTCATCGAACCTTAAGTGTGTAGACCCTACGGGTTCGGGAACCATGCAGACATGACCGAGACAACTCTCCGGCCAATAACCAACAACGGGATCTGGATACCCATGTTGGCTCCCACATGTTCCACGATGATCTCATCGATGAACCACGATGTCGAGGATTCAAGCAATCCCGTATACAATTCCCTTTGTCAATCAGTATGTTACTTGCCCGAGATTCGATCGTCGGTATCCCAATACCTTGTTCAATCTCGTTACCGGCAGGTCACTTTACTCGTTGCGTAACACATCGTACCGTGACCAACCCTTAGTCACATTGAGCTCATTACGATGATGTCTTACCGAGTGGGCCCAGAGATACCTCTCCGTCATACAGAGTGACAAATCCCAGTCTCGATTCATGCCAACCCAATAGACACTTTCAGAGATACCCGTAGTGCACCTTTATAGTCACCCAGTTACATTGTGACGTTTGGCACACCCAAAGTATTCCTACAGTATCCGAGAGTTGCACAATCTCATGGTCTAAGGAAAAGATACTTGACATTAGAAAAGCTTTAGCAGATGAACTACATGATCTTACGCTATGCTTAGGATTGGGTCTTATCCATCACATCATTCTCCTAATGATGTGATCCTGTTATCAATGACATCCAATGTCCATGGTGAGGAAACCGTAACCATCTATTGATCAACGAGCTAGTCAACTAGAGGCTCACTAGGGACAGTGTTGTGGTCTATGTATTCACACATGTATTACGGTTTACGGATAACACAATTATAGCATGAACAATAGACAATTATCATGAACAAGGAAATATAATAATAACCATTTTATTATTGCCTCTAGGGCATATTTCCAACAGTCTCCCACTTGCACTAGAGTCAATAATCTAGTTACATTGTGATGAATCGAACACCCATAGAGTTCTGGTGTTGATCATGTTTTGCTTGAGGAAGAGGTTTAGTTAATGGATCTGCGACATTCAGGTCCGTATGCACTTTACAAATATCTATGTCTCCATTTTGAACATTTTCACGAATGGGGTTGAAGCGGTGCTTGATATGACTGGTCTTCCTGTGAAACCTGGGCTCCTTGGCAAGGGCAATAGCTCCAGCGTTGTCACAGAAGAGAGTCATCGGGCCCGATGCTTTGGGAATAACTCCTTGGTCGGCAATGAACTCCTTCATCCAGATTGCTTCTTGTGCTGCCTCCGAGGCTGCCATGTACTCCGCTTCACAGGTAGATCCCGCCACGACGCTTTGCTTGCAACTACACCAGCTGACTGCCCCACCATTCAAAATATACACGTATCCGGTTTGTGACTTAGAGTCATCCAGATCTGTGTCGAAGCTAGCATCGACGTAACCCTTTACGACGAGCTCTTTGTCACCTCCATAAACGAGAAACATATCCTTAGTCCTTTTCAGGTACGTCAGGATATTCTTGACCGCTGTCCAGTGTTCCATGCCGGGATTAATTTGGTACCTTCCTACCAAACTCACGGCAAGGTTTACATCAGGTCTGGTACACAGCATGACATACATAATAGACCCTATGGACGAGGCATAGGGGACGACACTCATCTTTTCTCTATCTTCTGCCGTGGTCGGGCATTGAGCCGCGCTCAATCTCATACCTTGCAATACAGGCAAGAACCCGTTCTTGGACTAATCCATATTGAACTTCTTCAATATCTTGTCAAGGTACATACTGTGTGAAAGACCAATGAGGCGCCTCGATCTATCTCTATAGATCTTGATGCCTAATATATAAGCAGCTTCTCCAAGGTCCTTCATTGAAAAACACTTGTTCAAGTAGGCCTTTATGCTTTCCAAGAATTCTATATCATTTCCCATCAATAGTATGTCATCCACATATAATATGAGAAATGCTACAGAGCTCCCACTCACTTTCTTGTAAACACATGCTTCTCCATAAGTCTGCGTAAACCCAAACGCTTTGATCATCTCAACAAATCGAATGTTCCAACTCCGAGAGGCTTGCACCAGCCCATAGATTGAGCGTTGGAGCTTGCACACCTTGTCATCATTCTTATGATCGACAAAACCTTCCGGCTGCATCATATACAATTCTTCCTTAAGGAAACCATTAAGGAATGCTGTTTTGACGTCCATTTGCCATATCTCATAATCATAGAATGCGGCAATTGCTAACGTGATTCGGACGGACTTCAGCTTCGCTACGGGTGAGAAAGTCTCATTGTAGTCAACCCCTTGAACTTGTCGATAACCCTTAGCGACAAGCCAAGCCTTATAGATGGTCACATTACCATCCGCGTCTGTCTTCTTCTTAAAGATCCATTTATTTTCTATGGCTCGCCGATAATCGGGCAAGTCAGTCAAAGTCCATACTTCGTTTTCATACATGGATCCTATCTCAGATTTCATGGCTTCCAGCCATTTGTCGGAATCTGGGCCCGCCATAGCTTCTTCATAGTTTGAAGGTTCACCATTGTCTAACAACATGATTTCCAGGACAGGGTTGCCGTACCACTCTGGTACGGAACGTGTCCTTGTGGACCTACGAAGTTTAGTAGCAACTTGATCTGAAGTTTCATGATCATCATCATTAACTTCCTCTCTAGTCGGTGCAGGCACCTCAGGAACATTTTCTTGAGCTGCGCCACTCTCCGGTTAAAGAGGCAATACTTCATCAAGTTCTACTTTACTCCCACTTACTTCTTTCGAGAGAAACTCTTTCTCTAGAAAGGATCCATTCTTGGCAACAAAGATCTTGCCTTCGGATCTGAGGTAGAAGCTATACCCAATAGTTTCTTTAGGGTATCCTATGAAGACGCATTTTTCCGATTTGGGTTCGAGCTTTTCAGGTTGAAGTTTCTTGACATAAGCATCGCATCCCCAAACTTTCAGAAACGACATCTTAGGTTTCTTACCAAACCACAATTCATACGGTGTCGTCCCAACGGATTTCGACGGAGCCCTATTTAGTGTGAATGCGGCAGTCTCAATAGCATAACCCCAAAATGACAGCGGTAGATCGGTAAGAGACATCATAGATCGTACCATATCCAATAGAGTGCGATTACGTCATTCGGACACAACATTACGCCGAGGTGCTCCAGGCGGCGTGAGTTGTGAAACAATTCCGCATTTCCTTAAGTGCGTGCCAAATTCTTGACTCAAATATTCTCCGCCACGATCTGATTGTAAGAACTTGATTTTCCTGTCACGTTGATTCTCAACCTCACTCTGAAATTCCTTGAACTTTTCAAAGGTCTCAGACTTGTGTTTCATTAAGTAGACATACCCATATCTACTCAAGTCATCAGTGAGGGTGAGAACATAATGATAGCCACCATGAGCCTCAACACTCATTGGATCGCACACATCAGTATGTATGATTTCCAATAAGTTGGTTCCTCGCTCCATTGTTCTGGAGAACGGAGTCTTGGTCATTTTTCCCATGAGGCATGGTTCACACATATCAAATGATTCATAATCAAGAGACTCTAAAAGTCCATCTGCATGGAGTTTCTTCATGCGTTTGACACCAATGTGACCAAGGCGGCAGTGCCACAAGTATGTGGGACTATCCTTATCAACCTTACATCTTTTGGCATTCACACTATGAATATGTGTAACATCACGTTCGAGATTAAATAAGAATAAACCATTGACCAGCGGGGCATGACCATAAAACATGTCTCTCATATAAATAGAACAACCATTGTTCTCAGATTTAAATGAGTAGCCATCTTGCATTAAACGAGATCTAGATACAATGTTCATGCTCAAAGCTGGTACTAAATAACAATTATTGAGGTTTAAAACTAATCACGTAGGTAAATGTAGAGGTAACGTGCCAACGGCGATCACATCGACCTTGAAACCATTCCCGACACGCATCATCACCTCGTCCTTCGCGAGTCTCCGTTTATTCCGCAGTTCTTGTTTTGATTTACAAATATGAGCAACTGCATCGGTATCAAATACCCAGGAGCTACTACAAGCGCTGGTTAGGTACACATCAATAACATGTATATCACATATACATTTGGCATTGCCGGCCTTCTTATCCGCTAAGTACTTGGGGCAGTTCCGCTTCCAGTGGCCGTTTCCCTTGGAATAAAAGCACTCAGTCTCAGGCTTGGGTCCATTCTTTGGCTTCTTCCCGGCAGCTTGCTTACCGGGCGTGGCAACTCCCTTGCCGCCCTTCTTGAAGTTCTTTTTACCCTTGCCTTTCTTGAACTTAGTGGTTTTATTCACCATCAACACTTGATGTTCCTGTTTGATTTCCACCTCCGCTGATTTCAGCATTGAATATACCCCAAGAACGGTCTTTTCCATCCCCTGCATATTGAAGTTCATCACAAAGCTCTTATAGCTAGGTGGGAGCGACTGAAGGATTCTGTCAAGGACCGCATTATCCGGGAGATTAACTCCCAACTGAGACAAGCGGTTGTGCAACCCAGACATTTTGAGTATGTGCTCGCTGACGGAACTATTCTCCTCCATCTTACAACTGTAGAACTTGTCGGAGACTTCATATCTCTCGACCCGGGCATGAGCTTGGAAAACCATTTTCAGCTCTTGGAACATCTCATATGCTTCGTGTTGCTCAAAATGCTTTTGGAGCCCCGGTTCTAAGCTGTAAAGCATGCCGCACTGAACCAGGGAGTAATCATCACTGCACGTCTGCCAGGCGTTCATAACGTCTTGTTCTGCTGGGAAAACAGGTGCTTCACCTAGCGGTGCATCAAGGACATATGCTTTCCTGGCAGCTATGAGGATAATCCTCAGGTTCGTGTAGTTGCTGCCATCGTCTTTCAGTTTGGTTTTCTCTAGGAATGCGTTGAAGTTGAGGGCAACATTAGCGTGGGCCATTTGATCTAGAAGACATATTTCAAAGATTTTTAGACTATGTTCATGATAATTAAGTTCATCTAATCAAATTATTTAATGAACTCCCACTCAGATAGACATCCCTCTAGTCATCTAAGTGATACATGATCCGAGTCAACTAGGCCGTGTCCGACCATCACGTGAGACGGACTAGTCATCATCCGTGAACATTTTCATGTTGATCGTATCTTCTATACGACTCATGTTTGACCTTTTGGTCTTCCGTGTTCCGAGGCCATGTCTGTACATGCTAGGCTCGTCAAGTCAACCTAAGTGTATTGCATGTGTAAATCTGGCTTACACCCGTTGTATGCGAATGTTAGAACCTATCACACCCGATCATCACGTGGTGCATCAGAACAATGAACCTTAGCAATGGTGCACAGTTAGGGGGAACACTTTCTTGAAATTATTGCGAGGGATCATCTTATTTATGCTACCGTCGTTCTAAGCAAATAAGATGTAAAACATGATGAACATCACATGCAATCAAATAGTGACATGATATGGCCAATATCATTTTTCTCCTTTTGATCTCCATCTTCGGGGTGCCATGATCATCATTGTCACCGGCATGACACCATGACCTCCATCATCATGATCTCCATCATTGTGTCTTCATGAAGTTGTCTCGCCAACTATTACTTCTACTGCTATGGCTAACGGTTAGCAATAAAGTAAAGTAATTACATGACGTTTATGTTGACACGCAGGTCATAAATAAATTAAGACAACTCCTATGGCTCCTGCCAGTTGTCATACTCATCGACATGCAAGTCGTGATTCCTATTACAAGAACATGATCAATCTCATACATCGCATATATCATTCATCACATCCTTTTGGCCATATCACATCACACGGCATATGCTGCAAGAACAAGTTAGACGTCCTCTAATTGTTGTTGCAAGTTTTTTTACGTGGCTGCCATAGGTTTCTAGCAAGAACATTTCTTACCTACGCCAAAACCACAACGTGATATGGCAATTTCTATTTACCCTTCGTAAGAACCCTTTTCATCGAATTCGATCCGACTAAAGTGGGAGAGACAAACACCCGCTAGCCACCTTATGCAACTAGTGCATGTCAGTCGGTGGAACCAGTCTCATGTAAGCGTACGTGTAAGGTCGGTTCGGGCCGCTTCATCCCACGATGCCGCCGAATCAAGATAATACTAGTAACAGCAAGTAAATTGACAAAATCGACGCCCACAACAACCTGTGTTCTACTCGTGCATAGAAACTATGCATAGACCTAGCTCATGTTGCCACTGTTGGGGATCATTGCAGAAATTAAAAATTTTCTACGCATCACCAAGATCAATCTATGGAGTAACTAGCAATGAGAGGGGAGTGCATCTTCATACCCTTGAAGATCGTGAGTCGGAAGTGTTGCAAGAACGGGGTTGGAGGAGTCGTACACGTAGCGATTCAGATCGCGGCTGAATCCGATCTAAGCACCGAACAACGGTGCTTCTGCGTTCAACACACGTGCAGCCCGGTGACGTCTCCCGCGTCTTGATCCATCAAGGAGGATGGAGAGGTTGAGGAAGAAGGCTCCAACAGCAGCACGACGACGTGGTGGTGATGGAGTGGCAGTTCTCCGGCAGGGCTTCGCCAAGCTCACGCGGAGGAGGAGAGGTGTTGGGGAGGGGAGGGGCTGCGCCTTGTATGTGGTGCTGCAGCCCTCCGCTCGCCCCTCTATTTATAGGGAGAAGGGGGCCGGCCCCTCTATATGAGATCTAGAGGAGGGGGCGGCGGCCAAGGAGGAGGGGGCTTGCCCCCCAACCAAGGGGGGGGGGGCGCCCCCCTTTAGGGTTCCCCCCAAACCCTAGGCGCATGGGCCCTAGGGGGAATGGCGCCCAGCCCACTAGGGGTCGATTCCCTTCCACCTACAGCCCATAAGGCCCCCCGGGGCAGGTGGACCCCCGGAACCCCTCCGGTGGTCCCGGTACAATACCGGTATACCCCAGAATATTTCCGGTGACCGTATGATGACTTCCCATATATAAATCTTCACCTCTAGACTATTCCGGAACTCCTCGTGACGTCCGGGATCTCATCCGGGACTCCGAGCAACACTCGGTAATCACATACAAATCTTCCTAATAACCCTAGAGTCATCGAACCTTAAGTGTGTAGACCCTACGGGTTCGGGAACCATGCAGACATGACCGAGACAACTCTCCGGCCAATAACCAACAGCGGGATCTGGATACCCATGTTGGCTCCCACATGTTCCACGATGATCTCATCGGATGAACCAGGATGTCGAGGATTCAAGCAATCCCGTATACAATTCCCTTTATCAATCGGTACGTTACTTGCCCGAGATTCGATCGTCGGTATCCCAATACCACGTTCAATCTCGTTACCGGCAAGTCACTTTACTCGTTGTGTAACACATCATCCCGTGACCAACCCTTAGTCACATTGAGCTCATTACGATGATGCCTTACCGAGTGGGCCCAGAGATACCTCTCTGTCATACGGAGTGACAAATCCCAGTCTCGATTCGTGCTAACCCAACAGACACTTTCAGAGATACCCGTAGTGCACCTTTATAGTCACCCAGTTGCGGTGTGACGTTTGGCACACCCAAAGTATTCCTACAGTATCCGGGAGTTGAACAATCTCACGGTCTAAGGAAAAGATACTTGACATTAGAAAAGCTTTAGCAGATGAACTACACGATCTTGCTCTATGCTTAGGATTGGGTCTTGTCCATCACATCATTCTCCTAATGATGTGATCCTGTTATCAATGACATCAGGAAACCGTAACCATCTATTGATCAACGAGATAGTGAACTAGAGGCACACTAGGGACATGTTGTGGTTTATGTATTCACACATGTATTACGATTTCCGGATAACACAATTATAGCATGAACAATAGACAATTATCATGAACAAGGAAATATAATAATAACCATTTTATTATTGCCTCTAGGGCATATTTCCAACAAGATGAACTAGGCCATGATCCTTGGCGAGCCTCGTGTTTCTACGGAGAGGCACATACATAGTTACGTCACCAGACGTGGGACACGATGAAAGGGATTGCAAATTCATGTGCTCTTCCTTGGATTTGCTTTGGTTATTTCAATGAAGTTCTACCTCCAAAAGAACAACAGGGAATTGCGGAGCGTAGCAATGCCCAAATCCAGGGCTTTCGAGAGGCGGTGGATGTTTGCATGCTGGAGGATATTGGCTATCAGGGCAACTTTTGGACCTTTGAAAAAGGGTAACATGGCGCAGCTACACCCGGGTCCGTTTGGATAGAGCGGTTGCATCGTCTGAATGGATGGTGAAATTTCCTAATGCAGCGGTGAAGCATCTTACTACGGCCACTTCTGATCACTGTCTGATCTTGATCACGATGGATAGAGCGGTGAAGCCTCCTTTCAGATACGAGGTGATGTGGGAAACACACGGGGAATGTAATAATATTATGAAACACTACTGGAGCGTTGATCAGCCGGCCTTGAACCTAGAGGAACTGCGGACTAAACTCAATGACATGGCGAATAATCTAGGCAAGTGGAACAGGGAAACTTTCGGATGTGTCCGAAAAGAGATCAAACCGTTGTTGAAAGATCTTGAGCGGATGCATGGGGATCCCACAAGGAGAGGACCGACACACCCTGAGATCAAAATCAATGAAATATTGGTTGAACTTTACCATCGCGAAGAGCTTATGTGGAGGCAACGCTCCAGAATAGAATGGTTAGCATTAGGAGACAAAAATACAAAATTCTTTCATCTTCGAGCGAGTAAGAGGAGAAAGAAAAATATGATAAAAGCACTTGCTAACGCGCTTGGGGTGACTATTGAGGACCTGGCTGAACTAAGGGAATTGGTAACAGAATTTTACAAGACCGTGTATACCTCTGAGGGGGTGACAAACATGGAACAGGTCCTGCAACATGTACCCACGAAAGTGACGCAGAATATGAATGATATGCTGATGGCACCATATACAAAAGAGGAGGTCAAGACGGCACTCTTTCAGATGGGATCGACCAAGGCACCAGGGCCAGATGGTTTCCCAGCACACTTCTACCAAAGACATTGGGAAATCTGTGGAGATGAGGTGACTGAGGGAGTCCTGGATTAGGGGGTGTCCGGATGGTCGGACTATACCTTCAGCTGGACTCCTGGACTATGAAGATACAAGATTGAAGACTTCGTCCCATGTCCGGGAGGGACTTTCCTTGGCGTGGAAGGAAAGCTTGGCGATACGGATATGTAGATCTCCTACCATTATAACCGACTTTGTGTAACCCTAACCCTCTCCGGTGTCTATATAAACCGGAGGGTTTTAGTCCGTAGGACAACATACAGAACAACAATCATACCATAGGCTAGCTTCTAGGGTTTAGCCTCTCCGATCTTGTGGTAGATCTACTCTTGTACTACCCATATCATCAATATTAATCAAGCAGGACGTAGGGTTTTACCTCCATCAAGAGGGCCCGAACCTGGGTAAAACTTCGTGTCCCTTGCCTCCTGTTACCATGCGGCCTAGACGCACAGTTCGGGACCCCCTACCCGAGATCCGCCGGTTTTGACACCGACATCGGTGCTTCCATTGAGAGTTCCTCTATGTCGTCGCCGTTAGTCTTCAATAGCGATGCAGTCCAGGGTGAGACCTTCCTCCCCGGACAGATCTTCGTCTTCGGCGGCTTCGCACTGCGGGCCAATTCACTTGGCCATCTGGAGCAGATCGAAAGCTATGCCCCTGGCAGTCAGGTCAGATTTGGAAGTTTAAACTACACGGCTGACATCCGCGGGAACTTGATCTTCGACGGATTTGAGCCACTACCGAGCGCGCCGCACTGTCACGACGAGCATGATCTAGCTCTGCCGCCGAACAGTGCCCTGGAGGCCACACCCGCATCAGCTTCGACCCTTAATTCGGAGCCAACTGCGCCGATCGAGGATGGGTGGTTGGATGCCGCCTCAGGGGCTGCGATCCCAACGGCGGTCGAGCCGAACACTAGCCCCGCACTCCACGAGACTCGTGACTCCAAGGAGCCGGACTCCTCTCCGGACTCCGAACCCTCCGTGCCCCTGCCGATCGAATCTGATTGGGCGCCGATCATGGAGTTTACTGCCACGGACATCTTTCAACACTCGCCTTTCGGTGATATTTTGAAGACACTAAAGTCTCTCTCTTTATCAGGAGAGCCCTGGCCGGACTACGGTCAGCAAGGTTGGGATACGGACGATGAAGAAATTCAAAGCCCACCCACCACCCACTTTGTAGCCACTTTCGACGATTTAACCGACATGCTCGACTTCGACTCCGAAGACATCGACGGCATGGACGCCGATGCAGGAGACGATGAAGAACCAGTGCCTATTGGGCCCTAGAAAGCCACCTCGTCATATGACATGTACATGGTGGACACCTCAAAAGAAGGATATGGCGATGGAACAACGGAGGATGACCCCTCCAAGAAACAGCCTAAGCATCGGCGTCAGCGGCGCCGCTCAAAATCCCGCCAAAGCAAATACGGTGATTCCAGCACGGGAGATAATAATACTCTGGAGAGTGCCGAAGAAAACCCCCTCCAGCAAGATTTAGCACAGGAGGACGGAGAAGCCAGCACAGGATGAGAGAGCGGCAGACAGAGAGGTCGAGGACGATAATTATATGCCTCCCTCCGAAGACGAGGCAAGCCTCGACGACAACGAATTCGTCATGCCAGAGGATCCCGTCGAGAAAGAGCGTTTTCAACGCAGGCTTATAGCCACGGCAAGAAGCCTCAAGAAAAAACAACAACAACTTAGAGCTGATCAAGATTTGCTAGCCGACAGATGGACTGAAGTCCTTGCGGCCGAAGAGCATAAACTCGAACGCCCCTCCAAGAGCTACCCAAAGAGCAGGTTGCTACCCCGACTAGAGGAGGAAGCACTTAAACCTACATCACCAGCACTTGATACGGCCGACCGGCCACCTCATGGCCGCGACAGAGAGGCCTCTCGGCCCTCCACTCAAGCCGCACCCCGTACCAAGGCACGGGAAAATGTGCCTGACCTGCAAGATATGTTGGAGGACAAGGCAAGGCAAACAAGATCGATCTACGGATCGCGTGGGCGCCCCACGACTCGAGAGGGTAACCGTCACGCCGGACACAAATCCAGTAGGGCCGAACACAGTAGACAAAGCTCATTGGAGCTACGTCGTGATATAGCCCGATATAGAGGCGCCGCACACCCACTATGCTTCATAGATGAAGTAATGGATCATCAAATCCCCGAGGGTTTCAAACCCGTAAACATCGAATCATATGATGGCACAACAGATCCTGCGGTATGGATCGAGGATTATCTCCTTCATATCCACATGGCCCGCGGCGATGATCTCCACGCCATCAAATACCTCCCACTCAAGCTTAAAGGACCAGCTCGGTATTGGCTTAACAACTTGCCTGCAGGATCAATCAGTTGTTGGGAGGACCTGGAAGCCGCATTCCTCGACAATTTCCAGGGCACTTATGTGCGACCACCAGACGCTGATGACCTAAGCCACGTAATTCAGCAGCCAGAGGAATCGGCCAGGCAATTCTGGACACGGTTCCTAACAAAGAAAAATCAAATAGTCGACTGTCCGGACGCAGAGGCCCTAGCAGCCTTCAAGCACAATATCCGTGACGAGTGACTTGCCCGGCACCTTGGATAGGAAAAGCCGAAATCTATGGCAGCACTCACGACACTCATGACCCGCTTTTGCGCGGGAGAAGAAAGCTGGCTTGCTCGTAGCAACAATATGACCAAGAACCCTGGTAATTCGGATACCAGGGACAGTAGTGGCAGGTCGCGTCGCAAGAAGCAGAAGCGCCGCATTAACGGCGACAATGCTGAGGATACGGCAGTTAATGCCGGCTTCAGAGGCTATAAATCCGGTCAGCGGAAAAAGCCATTCAAAAGAAATCCTAGGGGCTCGTCCAGTTTGGACCGAATACTCGACGGCTTGTGCCAGATACATGGCACCCCCGAAAAGCCTGCCAATCACACCAACAGGGATTGTTGGGTGTTCAAGCAGGCAGGCAAGTTAAATGCTGAAAATACCGACAAGGGGCTGCATAGCGATGATGATGAAGAGCCCCGGCCGCCGAACAACAGTGGACAGAAGGGTTTTCGCCCACAAGTGCGGATGGTGAACATGATATATGCAACCCACATCCCCAAGAGGAAGCGGAAGCGCGCGTTAAGGGACGTATACGCGGTAGAGCCAGTCGCCCCAAAGTTCAACCCATGGTCCTCCTGCCAGATCACCTTTGATCGAAGGGACCATCCCACTAGCACCCGTCATGGCGGATTCGCCGCATTGGTTCTAGACCCAATTACTGACGGATTTCATCTCACTAGAGTCCTTATGGACGGCGGCAGCAGCCTGAACCTGCTTTACCAGGATACAGTGCGGAAAATGGGCATAGATCCGTCAAGTATTAAGCCCACCAAAACGACCTTTAAAGGCGTAATACCAGGTGTAGAGGCCAACTGTACAGGCTCAGTCTCACTTGAAGTGGTCTTCGGATCTCCGGATAATTTCTGAAGCGAGGAGTTAATCTTTGACATAGTCCCATTCCACAGTGGCTATCACGCACTGCTCGGGCGAACCGCATTCGCCAAGTTCAATGCGGTACCTCAGTACGCATACCTTTAGCTCAAGATGCCAGGCCCTCGAGGAGTAATTACGGTCAATGGAAACACCGAACGCTCCCTCTGAACGGAGGAGCACACGGCGGCCCTTGCAGCAGAAGTACAAAGCAGCCTCTCCAGGTAGTTCTCCAGTCCGGCCATCAAACGTCTGGACACCGTCAAGCGCGCCCGGAGTAACCTACAACAAGACCGCCTGGCACGTTCCGAGCAGGCGTAGCAATGCGACCCCAACCCCAGCCCTCGCAAAAATGCGACGCCAGTGCTTCGCGTACATAATTACGCTCTAGAAATACCATGGGTACAGGGGGAGGGGCACCATCACGGCACACCCAAAACACGGCTTAAACCGCACCAGGGGCTGCCGATTTTTTAATTTTCTCTTACTTTCAGGACTCCATTCTTCGGAAGGCCTATTCGGCAGTTCAATTGCCACACAAACGATGCAAGAACCAGGGAAGCAGACAAGCCATGCCACATTACGGAAGTCCCAGGTGGTCTCTATCACGAGCAGTATACCTGTTTTGCACACCATTCCGCAGCCTGCCCCTGGAACGAACATGTTAAATAGTCCAACCTTTTGCTTATCGCATTATTTGTATCGTTCTGCTTTGATCGCAGCCCTTTTTAATAAACAATGCATAGCTTCTGTCTATTTTTGCATTACTTTTCTTACAAATATATGTTCCTTAACGACATGTTGCACCCGTACACTTTGGTACGGCCAAAATACGCCAGGAGCTTTAGTACCCCTCAATATGGTGTGAGAAGTCCGAACACTTTAACAAGTGCGGCACCCCGAACTTATAGCATTATATGCATCGGCTCCGAATCATGTCTTGGGTCAATAGTTGGGTTTGCTCGGCTCCTATGTTTTGGTGCCTTACGTTCCGCTGTGTCGGCTAAGGTAGCACTAGGAGAACTACTGCGATTGTGCCCCAGTTGAGCTGGGTTGAGCACCTCAGTAGAGAAAGCTAAAACTGCCTGTCATGATGAAGCGAGAGCTGGTCGCTGTTCGAGAGGTTTTTCGAGTCCCTAAAGACTTATGCCGCTTAGAGCGAGGAGTCGGCTCTGTCCGACCAAGGCGTGGATAGCGCCCCGAACTCGGTCTTCCGAATACCAGGGGCTTCGCTGAAATTTAAAATTATAGTCCGATTGATAAGTGAGAGTGTTCATGCATTATAGTCCGATTGCCTTGTTCGTTGTGCTGAGCGCCTCCCTCGGAGGACCCAAACACGGGAAAAAGAGCGATCAGGTTTATCCCCGAACACCCTAGCACTAGCGGCACGGGGGCAGAAGCCGACGACTCGCCATCTCTCAAAATTGATAAACAACCGCACAGAAGGTAATATTTTAAATTCCAACAGCATTGCTTAGCGCATATGAACAAGTTTTCAGTGCACAGGACAAAACGAGCGAGTTTTACTCAAAAATTACATCCCTGGAACATTCATCCGCCTAAGGCAGGCACCCTTCAGAACATCCTTATAATAATTCTCGGGCTTGCGATGCTCTTTCCCCGGCGGTGGCCCGTCCTTCACAAGCTTCTCAGCATCCAGCTTTCCCCAGTGCACCTTAGCACGGGCAAGGGCCCTACGGGCACCTTCAATGCAGACGGAGCGCTTGATGACTTCGATCCTTGGACAGGCCCCCACCAGCCGCCGCACTAGCCCGAAATAGCTCCCAGGCAGAGCCTCTCCAGGCCACAGCCGAACTATGAGGCCCTTCATGGCCTGTTCGGCCGCCTTGTGGAGCTCGGCCAGTTGCTTCAGCTGGTCGCTCAGGGGCACGGGGTGTCCGGCCTCAGCATACTGAGACCAGAACACCTTCTCTGTCGAGCTGCCCTCCTCGGCTCGATAGAATGCGGCGGCGTCGGACACACTATGGGGAAGATCTGCGAACGCTCCTGGAGAGCTCCGGATTCGGGTAAGTAACAACTAACTCACGTTTATGTGTTTGCTTTGCATAAAGAATGCCTTACTCGCCGCTATCTTTTTCACCGTATCCAACTCCTGGAGGGTCTTCTGGGATTCGGCCTTGGCAGACTTGGCATCTTTAATAGCCACCGCGATCTCGGACGCTCGCGTCTTTCAGTCAAGCTCCAAACTCTCATGTTTTTTCATGAGAGCCTGGAGCTCTTGCCGCACCTTGCCAACCTGAGCCTCATACTTCTCCCGCTCGGTGCGCTCTGTGGCCGCCCTCTTCTCGGCCTCGAGCAGCGCTTGCTTAAGGGTCGCCACCTCAGACGTGGCCCCTATAATAGCCACGATAATCCTATCATTTTTTGCAATTGCACCTTTTTTATATATATTTAAACAAGGTATTTCTTACCTTCCTTGTCCTCGAGCTGCTTCTTGGCACGCTCGAGCTCTTGCTCGGACTGCTCGAGGTTCTGCTTTAGCGTGTCCATTTCCGCAGTCAGTGTGGCGGACGCTAGCAGAGAAGCCTGCATACGCATATTGACTCCTTTTTGTTAGACTCCTGCGAATTTTATTTGATCCTCTATTCGGCTTTTCTTCCCGAACGCCAAACAGAGCATCAGGGGCAACTGTCTATGCGGTAATATTAGTTACACATTTTTTACTTACCTCAAAGCCTGTTAAAAGGCCATCACAAGCTTCAGTCAGTCCACTCTTGGCAGACTGAACCTTCTGGACCACCGCACTCATAATGGTGCGGTGCTCCTCGTGGATGGAGGCGCCTTTGAGAACCTCCAACAGATTGTCCGGCGCCTCCGGTTGGACGGGGGTCACCGGCACGGTGGGCTTGCTCCTCTTGGAAGGAGGTCGCCCGCCGGACTCTGGAACCTTTGAAGGTTCCGGAGAGGTGTCCGGCCTAGAGCCGGACTTGGAGCCCTGGGGGGTTTTATCCCCTTTACTCCTGGAGTCCGGGAGGTTGCCTTGCGGCGCCTCCAGGACCACCTCCTCCTGGCTTGGAACCTGTTGGGACAACACTTCGGCGTCGTCCGTAGGGCGGGGGGAGGTAGCCGCCGGAAGCAAATTCACATCCGACGAGTTCAGTGAACCGCTAGACGACGCGGTGAGCCGGTCTTTGGGTGGGCCGCGTAATCATATTTGACATAAGGGAAAGTTGTGCAATAAAAGGAATACTATGAATTACTCTGGTATCCGGATACTTACGATTTCGCCAGGGGCTTGGCCCTGAGCGGCCACTCCTCTCCGTTGTCGTCTGCGTCGGTGGAGTAGTCCGGAGGAAGGGTTTTCCCCTTCTTGGACCCTTCGGCCTCCCCAGGGAGGGCGGCCTTCCTTTTCCTCTCTCCTCCCGCTGGAGGGGGAGAGGTCTCTTCTTCCTCCTCCTCGTCTTCACGGGAGGAATGCGCCTTGGAGCCGTCGGATGATGAACTCGACACCTCCTGGCACCGGGCACTTTTTCGAGTCCCCGTGGCCTTCTTCATGGCCTTCTTCTCCGGCACCACATGGGGTGCCGGAACCAGCAGCTTCGCCAAGCGGGCATCGGCTGGATCTTCGGGCAAAGGAGCCGGACAGTCGATCTGTTCGGACTTCGCCTGCCAAACCTGTCAAAGGTAAGGGAGCTTAGATCCCGCATAGAGTTAAACTATGAAAAACTAATACCCTGTAAAAGGTACAAACAACTTACCGCGCTAGCGTGACACTGCGCGCTGAATCCGCGATCCTCGGTAGCGGATGCGGGAGCCTCGGCGCCCTTCAAAAGCACCTTCCAGGCATCTTCGTACGTCATGTCGAAGAGCCTGCTCAGAGTTCGGTGCTGCGCCGGGTTGAACTCCCACAGATTGAAGGCCCGTTGTTGACACGGGAGGATCCGACGGATGAGCATAACCTAGACTACATTGACAAGCTTGAGCTGTTTGTCCACCAGGGTTTGGATGCATGTTTGCAGTCCAGTCACCTCTCCTTTGCTGCCCCATGACAGGCCCGTCTCTTTCCAGGACGTGAGCCGCGTTGGGGGTCTGGACCGAAACTCAGGGGCTGCGACCCACCCAGGGTCGCGCGGCTCGGTGATGTAAAACCACCCCGATTGCCACCCCTTCGGGGTCTCCACATAGGAGCCCTCGAGCCATAAGACGTTGGGCATCTTGCCCACCATGGCGCCTCTGCACTCCGCCTGGTTGGCGCGCACCACCTTCAGCTTGACATTGAAAGTCTTGAGCCATAGGCTGAAATGGGGGCGGATGCAGAGGAAAGCCTCGCACACGATGATAAACGCCGAGATGTTGAGGATGAAGTTCGGGGCCAGATCATGGAAATCCAGGCCGTAGTAGAACATGAGTCCCCGAACGAATGGGTGGATAGGAAATCCCGGTCCGTGGAGGAAGTGGGGAAGGAACACTACCCTCTCATGGGGCCTTGGGGTGGGGAGGAGCTGCCCCTCTTTGGGAAGCCGGTACGCGATGTCGTTAGACAAGTATCCGTCCTTCCTTAGTTTTTTGATGTGTCCCTCCGTGACGGAGGAGACCATCCACTTGCCTCCCGCTCCGGACATGGTTGGAGAAGGTTGAGGTGGGGAGTGCGGACTTGGGCGCTGGAGCTCGAGTGCGCGAAAATGGATAGGCAAAGGAGGAAGAAGGCGTAGGTGAAAAGGTGGATCCTTATCCCTTTATATGGGTGGACGCAACTACGTGTCCCCACCAGCCTGGTAAAACTCGCTTATCTCCAAGCGCCGTAATCAATGGCGCGGTTGGGTTACCCACGCCCGTATTGATGAGAATCCCGGAATAAGGGGACACGATCTCTGCTTTAACAAGATGTGCCAAGGAAACCGCATAGCATGACACGCTGAGGTGGGATAATAAAACGATTCAGATAAAGGCTTGGTCGTGGTGTGTCACACTACGGAATACGTTAGTAGATTAGATTTGTGTAAATATTATTCTCTCTACGGCAATATGTGGAAACTTATTTTGCAGAGCCAGACACTATCTTTGTGTTCAAAATCTTCTATGAAGTACATGGAGGAGGAACCCGCCTTGCAATGTTGGAGACAATCTGCGCGCCGGACTCGTCATCATTGAAGCTTGGTTCAGGGGCTACTGAGGGAGTCCTAGATTAGGGGGTGTCCAGATGGCCGGACTATACCTTCACCCGGACTCCTGGACTATGAAGATACAAGATTGAAGACTTTGTCCCGTGTCCGGGAGGGACTTTCTTTGGCGTGGAAGGCAAGCTTGGCGATACATATATGTAGATCTCCTACCATTATAACCGACTTTGTGTAACCCTAACCCTCTCCGGTGTCTATATAAACCGGAGGGTTTTAGTCCATAGGACAACGTACAGAACAACAATCATACCATAGGCTAGCTTCTAGGGTTTAGCCTCTCCGATCTCGTGGTAGATCTACTCTTGTACTACCCATATCATCAATATTAATCAAGCAGGACGTAGGGTTTTACCTCCATCAAGAGGGCCCGAACCTGGGAAAAAAATCGTGTCCCTTGCCTCCTGTTACCATCCGGCCTAGACGCACAGTTCGGGACCCCCTACCCGAGATCCGCCGGTTTTGACACCGACAGTGACCATGGCAGTACTTCGGATTATTAAGGGGGGAGGGAGAGTGTAGAGTGTGTAAATGACACGGTGCTAGTTCTTATTCCCAAGGTGATGAATCCAACGTTCCTCACACAATTTCGTCCAATTAGCTTATGTAATGTGCTATACAAAATTGCACCCAAAGTTATTGCAAACAGGTTGAAAGTTATCCTGCCGGACATAATTTCAGAAGAGCAATCTGCGTTCATCCCTGGTCGGATGATCACCGACAACATTATTTGCACTTATGAGTGCTTGCATTTTATGAACAGAAGTAAAGCAAAGAGAAATAGTCACTGTGCGCTGAAGCTGGACATGATGAAGTCATATGACCGTCTGGAGTGGTCCTACCTTCAGGCTATCATGATCAAATTGGGCTTTGCACAACAATGGGTAAATATAATTATGAGCATGATCAGTATCATTTTCAGTTATGTTCAACAGAAAGAAACTTGAATCTTTTAAACCTTCACGAGGCATCAGACAGGGAGATTCGATCTCCCCCTACCTTTTCTTGATTGCAGTAGAGGGCCTTTCGTGCCTACTAAAAACTAGTGCACAGTCATCTGTGCTTGAGGGGATTAAGGTGGCAAATACAGTTCCGGCTGTTAACCACCTCCTCTTTGCGGATGACAATCTGTTGTTATTCAAGGCGAGTACAGAGGGGGCAGTTGAGGCTTCAAACCTTCTGGAGTTGTACTGTAATTCATCGGGGCAACGTATCAACTATGATAAATCGTCCATATTTTTCAGCAAAGGTTGCCCGCAACAGTTGAGAGACAATATCAAAGCAATTCTACACGTCCAAAATGAATCACTGAATGAGCGCTATCTGGGCATGCCAATGGATGTGGGGCAGTCCAAGATGAGCATGTTCAGATATCTCAGAGATAGAGTGTGGGAAAAGGTGAAGGGATGTATGGAGAATCTCCTATCAGTAGGAGGAAAAGAGATTCTAATTAAAGTAGTGGCACATGCCTGCCAGTCTACTCGATGGCCTGCTTCAGATTTCCCAGAGGCCTATGTGAGAATATCTCCTCCATTATTCAGCAATTCTGGTGGGGAAGTAAAGCGGGGAAACGTAAACCAGCATGGGTGGCTTGGGACATTATGACAAGGCCAAAACATCTTGGAGGCCTTGGTTTCCGGGACATGGAAGTTTTTAACCTTGCTTTATGTTGGGGAATGCACTAATTTCAAAAAAAATCCTACACACACGCAAGATCATGGTGATGCATAGCAACGAGAGGGAGAGTGTTGTCCACGTACCCTCATAGACCGTAAGCGGAAGCGTTATGACAACGCGGTTGATGTAGTCGTACGTCTTCACGATCGACTGATCCTAGTACCAAAAGTACGACACCTCCACGATCTGCACATGTTTGGCTCGGTAACGTCCCACGAACTCATGATCCAGCAGAGTGTCGAGGGAGAGCTTCGTCAGCACGACGGCATGATGATGGTGATGATGATGATGCTACCGGAACAGGGCTTTGCCTAAGCACCGCTATGATATGACCGAGGTGGATTATGGTGGAGGGGGGCACCGTGCACGGCTAAGAGATCAATGATCAACTTGTATGTCTATGGGGTGCCTCCTGGCCACGTATATAAAGGATGGAGGGAGGAGGCCGGCCCTCATAGGGCGCGCCCAATGTGTGGAGTCCTACTAGGACTCCCTAGTCCTAGTAGGATTCCACCTCCCACATGGAATAGGAAAAAGGGAGAAGGAGAAGGAAGGAAGGGGCGCCCCCTTTCCCTAGTCCAATTCGGACCAGTCCATGGGGAACGGGCATGGCCACCCTTGAGGTCTTTCTCTCCTTTCCCGTATGGCCCTTTAAGGCCCAATACGAATTCCCGTAACTCTTCGGTACTCCGAAAAATACCCGAATCACTTGGAACCTTTCCGATGTCCGAATATAGCCTTCCAATATATTGATCTTTATGTCTAGACCATTTCGAGACTCCTCGTCATGTCCCCAATCTCATCCGGGACTTTGAACAAACTTCGGTCTTCAAATCACATAACTCATAATACAAATCGTCACAGAACGTTAAGCGTGCGGACCCTACGGGTTCGAGAACTATGTAGACATGACCGAGACTCATCTCCGGTCAATAACCAATAGCGAAACCTGGATGCTCATATTGGTTCCTACATATTCTACGAAGATCTTTATCGGTCAAACCGCATAACAACATACGTTGTTCCCTTTGTCATCAGTATGTTACTTGCCCGAGATTCGATCGTTGGTATCTCAATACCTAGTTCAATCTCGTTACCGGCAAGTCTCTTTACTCGTTCCGTAATGCATCATCCCGCAACTAACTCATTAGTCACATTGCTTGCAAGGTTTATAGTGATGTGCATTACCGAGAGGGCCCAGAGATACCTCTTCGACAATCGGAGTGACAAATCCTAATCTCGATCTATCCCAACTCAACAAACACCATCGGAGACACCTGTAGAGAACCTTTATAATCACCCAGTTACTTGTGACGTTTGGTAGCACACAAAGTGTTCCTCCGGTATTCAGCAGTTGCATGATCTCATAGTCATATGAACATGTATAAGTTATGGAGAAAGCAATAGAAACAAACTAAACGATTATCGTGCTAAGCTAACGGATGGGTCAAGTCAATCACATCATTCTCTAATGGTGGTAGCTCATGGCGGTGGGCTGGGCCGTTTCACGGTGGCGGCCGGTCATCTCCGACATCGGCTCGTCGGGGAGCAGCTTGTATTGGCCTTCGATCCCTCTTCTCGTCGTCCGGGCGCTACCTTCTTCGAAGGGTTGGCCTTGTCCCAGCTGCGGTCGATCGCTCGTCTCGCGCCCGGTGCTGCGGGACCGATCTCGTCTCGCTCCCGGCAGCAAGACTGAGCCAGTGTCGTGCCCGGTGCTGCAGGACGGGTCAATGGAGATCAGTTTTGGCTAGCCTCTTAGGGACTCGGCGCTGGGGGGCGTTCATGGTGTGAAAGACGGGGCCTTTCCACTTGTGTCTTTGGTTGGAGTAGCGGCGAATGTGTGTCGGAACGCGAGCGAGACCGACACGACGAGTGGATGGGCCGCAGCATAGTTGGCCTTTCAACACTACTAGGCCACTATCCCATCCCATCCGCTTGGATGCGCGCTTGCCCCAGAGTCGGGCATACATTTTCGGGAGCTCCTATGTGCCGCTTATTGCGGCACAGTCAGGGCTTCGCACAGGGGACCGCCCGACTGGACCGGCCCATCGGGGCGTGCCATACTATAGCGCGTAGCGGGGCGTGTGGATACTGTAGCGGGCAGTGGGCGAATAAATCACAAAACAATATACGCTATGGAGTGGGTTCGAAGCGTAGACCACCTGCAACGCTTGATACTCCATTACCACTTGACCTAACTTCATTTACTGACCAAACTGCAGCGCAAATCTTTAAGAAGGAACGCGAACAACAGATCTGATTTTTAAATAAAGTTCAAACACAACCTTTTCTCTGCAAACGTGCATATTATTTTGAAACGCGATTTTCTAAAACATAGTAAATAGTATTTCAGAAAATGGAACTAAAACAGTTTTCTAAAACATAAAATAATTTTTGGAAAGTCTTGATTATTCTAGAAAACATCAACATTTTTTAATCATTGATCAATTTTGAGAAACAGGAACATATTTTCAAAACTTTGAAGGAAGTTTGCAAAACAGGAATATTTTTTAAAACTTTGAACAAATTCAAAAAGTTCTAACATATTTAGGATCTACGAAAAAAGTTGAAATCGGGTATTTTTGAAATTCCGGGAAAATTGGAAAAAAGTTGACATTTTTTGAAAACGGGAACATTTTAAACTGCGGAACAAAATATTAAAACGCGAACAATTTTTGAGTACACAAACATTTTTTTATACTCGAGAACAAATTTTGAAAATGGGAAAATTTTCCAAAACTCCTGATTTTTTTAAAAACACGAACTATTTTGAAAACAGAAACATTTTTTTAAAACGGGAACATTTTAAACTCCGGAACAAAATATAAAAATGCGATCAGTTATTGAAAATACGAATGTTTTTGCAATCTCCGGAACAAATTTGGAAAATGGGAACATTTTATGAAACTCAAACATTTTTTGAAAACGGGAATATTTTAAAATCCCGAACAAACTATAACAATGGGGACAATTATTGAAAACAGGAACATATTTTTAATCTCTGGAACAAATTTGGAAAATGGGAACATTTTATGAAATTCTTGAGTTTTTTTGAAAAAAAAACGAACAATTTTGAACACACAAACATTTAATGGAAACAGGTACATTTTAAACTCCCGAAGAAAATAATAAACGGGAACAAAATTAGAAAACACGATCATTTTTTAAACTGCGGAACAAATTTGGAAAATGGGAACATTTTGTGAAACCCTTCAGTTTTTTAAGAAAACACGAACAATTTTGAAAACACAAACATTTATTGACAACGGGAACATTTTAAACACCCGGAAAAAATAAAAAAAGTGAACAAAATTTGAAAATACGATCATATTTTTAAACTCCGGAACAAATTTTGAAAATGGGAACATTTTCTGAAACTCTTGATTTTTTTAAAAACATGGACAATGTTCAAAACCCAAACACCCCCCCCCCCCCCCCCCCCCCCCGGTACTTACACTAACGGCTAATGTGTTGGCCCAGATTGCGTCGCTCGCGTGTGAACCCTGTGCGTTTCCTCGACAGTTTGCGGCAACGTGTGTCACATAGGATATTCCTACATTTTCTCCCTATCAATCCATTCTATAATCCACGTAGCCCTCAATTTTTTTACTATAATAATCCATCCTAAGAAATGTCCATTCTAATCCTGTACTACTTTTTTTTGTCTCTCTGAGATTGATTTTACAACTCTTGCCGCGATTGATGCTTTTTAACATGCTCCCTCTTACCCCCTTTTTTCACATGAGAGATAAGAGTATAAAATAGATTTGAGCCCTTGATTGAATTAATCAGTGGGTTTGATTCGAGAAATTCATTTTGGCTCCTAGGTGTAGATGCACTCATTGTCGAAATACACATTTTTAAAAGTTAAACAAGTCGAGAGAAAAAATCCCGCGTGTAAATCCGGACATTATGTGTTCGTGCACAAAGTTTCAGAGAAAAAGGTAGTTTTGGTAGCTTGTGTAAAAAAGACAAATTTCGATGCTTGATTATAACTATTCAGGAGACATTTTTTAATATTTTTTATACATGCCACAAAAAATGTTCTCTCTTTGCGAAATTTTGTGTGCGAACATAGAATTTGCGGATGTACACGCGAAATTATTCTTCAGAATTTGTTAACATTTTGAAATGTGTTTTTTATTACGTGAAGTCGCTTTGCGAGTTGTGTAATGTGGTGAACACTCCATGTAGCAACCATTGGTTGGGTAACTAGTGGGGTGGTTATACTTTTGACCAGGGGCGGATCCAGCCCAGCACAGCGCCCCGGGCCTCCTTTGTGCACTGTAGCTTGCTACAGTGTTTTGCTGAATTCTACAAAGTAAATGGGCCTCACGCCCCGGGCCTGCCCCCCCCCCCCCCCCCCGGCCTGGGGCCTAGATCCGCCACTGCTTTTGACCCACCCATGTGTCTCATTTTGTTTGTGCCATATATACAATGCTATGGAGATTTCACCATGTGTGATTAGTTGTTGCACCTTATTCACACGTTTTCTAATACTCCACTGCACCACTCAAAAGAATGTATGTTTAATGAAAATTATCATTATCACCTCCAAGAGTTTACATTGGAGCAAATGCATGTGGGCATATCGAATAATCAAAACTTTATGTATAGAATATCAAGCACATTTTTCATTCCTCGGTGATTACTATTAGCATTGCTATTTTCGTACCAAGTACATAGCATAGACACATTGACAACTTATTATGAACCTTCCAAGACACAATTGACTACAAAAAATGGGTAAAGATTTGCGTGAATGATCCAATTTACAAGCTAGAACTTTCTAGAAATATTATTACCTAACCAGACACTAAAAACTTCGATTAACATATCTACTAGACCATATGATTTAGAGATATCTACTATATAGTTTATGCAATTGATAAAAGTTAATTCAAGAAAAGACGTGTAACCAAAAAGTATAAAACAAATTTATTTTTAACGGTATATATATCCATTACAATTGTTTAACAAAGCCCACTATAATGTATTTTGGCAAATTTGTTTAGCGGTTAACTATGCTAAATAAATAATATATTTTTTAGAATTTAGCATTAATTATAAAAAAGACTAACATGCAAAAAACGTGTATACAGAGGTAAAAGAAATTAGTATAAATTATTGTGTTCCTTCACCACCTTCCTCTCCTGCAAATCTTTCCTCTTGGCCGTAATCGCATCTAGAAGCAAAGATAACAACTTAAGGTACCACTCAAAAGGTGCTTTGTGTACCACTCACCCGAGCGAACCCCTTCCCACCCTCCACAAACCTGCCCTCTGTTGTTATGTTGGGCATGTCCTAAATTTGGGACGCTTTTTATTTAACATGGCCCATTGAGGTGGCTTGGGCAGTCTAAATATGTGGCAACGACGTGTGAATATGGGAGGGTTCATACGTGGGATATAACCACATGATATTTTTCCTCGACGTCATCGAGAAGGTTCCTAGACATTAGGCGGCTAACGATGTCATCGTGCAGCAACACTTTGGTGGTCTTCACATCCGGGGCTGCACGGGGGTTGGACATGTCAATGTTCAGGTGAGAGCGATCGTGGTGATGATGTTTCTAATTTGATGTTCATTTAACCTATGGATAAGATGTTAGCCTATTTGCGTCATATCTGGTCAAATTCTACTTGAAGATTGTGCGCATGTAAAAACCCGGTATACTATGGTAAAAATTCTTTAATTTGTTGAATAGTTTTGCTGTACTATTTGTTGTTAACCTAGTTAGTATTGATGATTGCATGTTGTGAGATTGTCCACTCATGGACCGTGTCTTTATTACTATTGTTAAAACTATGGTCTTGGCATCAATTTCTTGGTGTTTACAACCAACACTAGTAGAAAAAGGGTCAAATGTGAAGCACATTAGTGCCGGTTTGAATTTGAGCCGACACTAATGTGATCATTAGTGCCGGTTCCAACGGCTAGGCGGGCGGGCATCATTAGTACCGGTTCGTGGGCAACCTTTAGTACCGGTTCATGCCACGAACTGGTACTAATGAGGCTGTGTCAGGCTATGGTCAGGCTGGGGCCCCACGAAGACCTTTAGTACCGGTTCATGCCATGAACCGGTACTAGAGTTTTTTTGTAAGCTGATTTTTAGTCCCACCTCGCCAAGAGAGAGGCAGTATGAGCGGTTTATAAGCCGTGAGTGCACAGACAATGCCGAAGAGTTGCAATGCTCACTTGCATGTTGATTAGCTTCAAGCCTTGCGGAATAGCATAGATTCCACTAAGCTATGTGCAGTGCAGTCTACACTATTCCGAATGGCTGGAAGCAAATTAACCAGCATTGCACCTCTTTTTTATTTTTAATAACTTATTTGAACACCGGACTTCTTTTGTGTTCAGTATACAGCATTCAAAGCGACGTCATCAATTTCCAACATGTTCTGACATCATTTGTTGTTTTTCGGTCATTTACCTAATTGTTTAGAGAGCTAAATGACCGTGAAATTGAAAATCACTACAAAATGAATCCTGAAAATGTTGAAACTTGGCATGGTATCATCATATCACCCGCATAGCATGCGCGAAAGAGTAGAGACGGTCACGGAAAAACTGGACGCACTTCGTGTACAAACTGGACAAACTCTTTCGGAGTATCAGGGTTTCGGACGAGAACACATCTGTTACACGGCCACTTCAATGTTTTTAAACTTATTTGAACTCCGGACTTCTTTTGTGTTCAGTATGCAGCATTCAAAGCGACGTCATCAATTTCCAACATGTTCTGACATCATTTGTTGTTTTTCGGTCATTTACCTAATTGTTTAGAGAGCTAAATGACCGTGAAATTGAAAATCACTACAAAATGAATCCTGAAAATGTTGAAACTTGGCATGGTATCATCATATCACCCGCATAGCATGCGCGAAAGAGTAGAGAGGGTCACGGCAAAAACTGGACGCACTTCGTGTACAAACTGGACAAACTCTTTCGGAGTATCAGGGTTTCGGACGAGAACTCATCTGTTACACGGCCACTTCAATGTTTTTTAAACTTATTTGAACTCCGGACTTCTTTTGTGTTCAGTATGCAGCATTCAAAGCGACGTCATCAATTTCCAACATGTTCTGACATCATTTGTTGTTTTTCGGTCATTTACCTAATTGTTTAGAGAGCTAAATGACCGTGAAATTGAAAATCACTACAAAATGAATCCTGAAAATGTTGAAACTTGGCATGGTATCATCATATCACCCGCATAGCATGCGCGAAAGAGTAGAGAGGGTCACGGCAAAAACTGGACGCACTTCGTGTACAAACTGGACAAACTCTTTCGGAGTATCAGGGTTTCGGACGAGAACTCATCTGTTACACGGCCACTTCAATGTTTTTAAACTTATTTGAACTCCGGACTTCTTTTGTGTTCAGTATGCAGCATTCAAAGCGACGTCATCAATTTCCAACATGTTCTGACATCATTTGTTGTTTTTCGGTCATTTACCTAATTGTTTAGAGAGCTAAATGACCGTGAAATTGAAAATCACTACAAAATGAATCCTGAAAATGTTGAAACTTGGCATGGTATCATCATATCACCCGCATAGCATGCGCGAAAGAGTAGAGAGGGTCACGGCAAAAACTGGACGCACTTCGTGTACAAACTGGACAAACTCTTTCGGAGTATCAGGGTTTCGGACGAGAACTCATCTGTTACACGGCCACTTCAATGTTTTTTAAACTTATTTGAACTCCGGACTTCTTTTGTGTTCAGTATGCAGCATTCAAAGCGACGTCATCAATTTCCAACATGTTCTGACATCATTTGTTGTTTTTCGGTCATTTACCTAATTGTTTAGAGAGCTAAATGACCGTGAAATTGAAAATCACTACAAAATGAATCCTGAAAATGTTGAAACTTGGCATGGTATCATCATATCACCCGCATAGCATGCGCGAAAGAGTAGAGAGGGTCACGGCAAAAACTGGACGCACTTCGTGTACAAACTGGACAAACTCTTTCGGAGTATCAGGGTTTCGGACGAGAACTCATCTGTTACACGGCCACTTCAATGTTTTTTAAACTTATTTGAACTCCGGACTTCTTTTGTGTTCAGTATGCAGCATTCAAAGCGACGTCATCAATTTCCAACATGTTCTGACATCATTTGTTGTTTTTCGGTCATTTACCTAATTGTTTAGAGAGCTAAATGACCGTGAAATTGAAAATCACTACAAAATGAATCCTGAAAATGTTGAAACTTGGCATGGTATCATCATATCACCCGCATAGCATGCGCGAAAGAGTAGAGAGGGTCACGGCAAAAACTGGACGCACTTCGTGTACAAACTGGACAAACTCTTTCGGAGTATCAGGGTTTCGGACGAGAACTCATCTGTTACACGGCCACTTCAATGTTTTTTAAACTTATTTGAACTCCGGACTTCTTTTGTGTTCAGTATGCAGCATTCAAAGCGACGTCATCAATTTCCAACATGTTCTGACATCATTTGTTGTTTTTCGGTCATTTACCTAATTGTTTAGAGAGCTAAATGACCGTGAAATTGAAAATCACTACAAAATGAATCCTGAAAATGTTGAAACTTGGCATGGTATCATCATATCACCCGCATAGCATGCGCGAAAGAGTAGAGAGGGTCACGGCAAAAACTGGACGCACTTCGTGTACAAACTGGACAAACTCTTTCGGAGTATCAGGGTTTCGGACGAGAACTCATCTGTTACACGGCCACTTCAATGTTTTTTAAACTTATTTGAACTCCGGACTTCTTTTGTGTTCAGTATGCAGCATTCAAAGCGACGTCATCAATTTCCAACATGTTCTGACATCATTTGTTGTTTTTCGGTCATTTACCTAATTGTTTAGAGAGCTAAATGACCGTGAAATTGAAAATCACTACAAAATGAATCCTGAAAATGTTGAAACTTGGCATGGTATCATCATATCACCCGCATAGCATGCGCGAAAGAGTAGAGAGGGTCACGGCAAAAACTGGACGCACTTCGTGTACAAACTGGACAAACTCTTTCGGAGTATCAGGGTTTCGGACGAGAACTCATCTGTTACACGGCCACTTCAATGTTTTTTAAACTTATTTGAACTCCGGACTTCTTTTGTGTTCAGTATGCAGCATTCAAAGCGACGTCATCAATTTCCAACATGTTCTGACATCATTTGTTGTTTTTCGGTCATTTACCTAATTGTTTAGAGAGCTAAATGACCGTGAAATTGAAAATCACTACAAAATGAATCCTGAAAATGTTGAAACTTGGCATGGTATCATCATATCACCCGCATAGCATGCGCGAAAGAGTAGAGAGGGTCACGGCAAAAACTGGACGCACTTCGTGTACAAACTGGACAAACTCTTTCGGAGTATCAGGGTTTCGGACGAGAACTCATCTGTTACACGGCCACTTCAATGTTTTTTAAACTTATTTGAACTCCGGACTTCTTTTGTGTTCAGTATGCAGCATTCAAAGCGACGTCATCAATTTCCAACATGTTCTGACATCATTTGTTGTTTTTCGGTCATTTACCTAATTGTTTAGAGAGCTAAATGACCATGAAATTGAAAATCACTACAAAATGAATCCTGAAAATGTTGAAACTTGGCATGGTATCATCATATCACCCGCATAGCATGCGCGAAAGAGTAGAGAGGGTCACGGCAAAAACTGGACGCACTTCGTGTACAAACTGGACAAACTCTTTCGGAGTATCAGGGTTTCGGACGAGAACTCATCTGTTACACGGCCACTTCAATGTTTTTTAAACTTATTTGAACTCCGGACTTCTTTTGTGTTCAGTATGCAGCATTCAAAGCGACGTCATCAATTTCCAACATGTTCTGACATCATTTGTTATTTTTTCGGTCATTTACCTAATTGTTTAGAGAGCTAAATGACCGTGAAATTGAAAATCACTACAAAATGAATCCTGAAAATGTTGAAACTTGGCATGGTATCATCATATCACCCGCATAGCATGCGCGAAAGAGTAGAGAGGGTCATGGCAAAAACTGGACGCACTTCGTGTACAAACTGGACAAACTCTTTCGGAGTATCAGGGTTTCGGACGAGAACTCATCTGTTACACGGCCACTTCAATGTTTTTTAAACTTATTTGAACTCCGGACTTCTTTTGTGTTCAGTATGCAGCATTCAAAGCGACGTCATCAATTTCCAACATGTTCTGACATCATTTGTTGTTTTTCGGTCATTTACCTAATTGTTTAGAGAGCTAAATGACCGTGAAATTGAAAATCACTACAAAATGAATCCTGAAAATGTTGAAACTTGGCATGGTATCATCATATCACCCGCATAGCATGCGCGAAAGAGTAGAGAGGGTCACGGCAAAAACTGGACGCACTTCGTGTACAAACTGGACAAACTCTTTCGGAGTATCAGGGTTTCGGACGAGAACTCATCTGTTACACGGCCACTTCAATGTTTTTTAAACTTATTTGAACTCCGGACTTCTTTTGTGTTCAGTATGCAGCATTCAAAGCGACGTCATCAATTTCCAACATGTTCTGACATCATTTGTTGTTTTTCGGTCATTTACCTAATTGTTTAGAGAGCTAAATGACCGTGAAATTGAAAATCACTACAAAATGAATCCTGAAAATGTTGAAACTTGGCATGGTATCATCATATCACCCGCATAGCATGCGCGAAAGAGTAGAGAGGGTCACGGCAAAAACTGGACGCACTTCGTGTACAAACTGGACAAACTCTTTCGGAGTATCAGGGTTTCGGACGAGAACTCATCTGTTACACGGCCACTTCAATGTTTTTAAACTTATTTGAACTCCGGACTTCTTTTGTGTTCAGTATGCAGCATTCAAAGCGACGTCATCAATTTCCAACATGTTCTGACATCATTTGTTGTTTTTCGGTCATTTACCTAATTGTTTAGAGAGCTAAATGACCGTGAAATTGAAAATCACTACAAAATGAATCCTGAAAATGTTGAAACTTGGCATGGTATCATCATATCACCCGCATAGCATGCGCGAAAGAGTAGAGAGGGTCACGGCAAAAACTGGACGCACTTCGTGTACAAACTGGACAAACTCTTTCGGAGTATCAGGGTTTCGGACGAGAACTCATCTGTTACACGGCCACTTCAATGTTTTTTAAACTTATTTGAACTCCGGACTTCTTTTGTGTTCAGTATGCAGCATTCAAAGCGACGTCATCAATTTCCAACATGTTCTGACATCATTTGTTGTTTTTCGGTCATTTACCTAATTGTTTAGAGAGCTAAATGACCGTGAAATTGAAAATCACTACAAAATGAATCCTGAAAATGTTGAAACTTGGCATGGTATCATCATATCACCCGCATAGCATGCGCGAAAGAGTAGAGAGGGTCACGGCAAAAACTGGACGCACTTCGTGTACAAACTGGACAAACTCTTTCGGAGTATCAGGGTTTCGGACGAGAACTCATCTGTTACACGGCCACTTCAATGTTTTTTAAACTTATTTGAACTCCGGACTTCTTTTGTGTTCAGTATGCAGCATTCAAAGCGACATCATCAATTTCCAACATGTTCTGACATCATTTGTTGTTTTTCGGTCATTTACCTAATTGTTTAGAGAGCTAAATGACCGTGAAATTGAAAATCACTACAAAATGAATCCTGAAAATGTTGAAACTTGGCATGGTATCATCATATCACCCGCATAGCATGCGCGAAAGAGTAGAGAGGGTCACGGCAAAAACTGGACGCACTTCGTGTACAAACTGGACAAACTCTTTCGGAGTATCAGGGTTTCGGATGAGAACTCATCTGTTACACGGCCACTTCAATGTTTTTTAAACTTATTTGAACTCCGGACTTCTTTTGTGTTCAGTATGCAGCATTCAAAGCGACGTCATCAATTTCCAACATGTTCTGACATCATTTGTTGTTTTTCGGTCATTTACCTAATTGTTTAGAGAGCTAAATGACCGTGAAATTGAAAATCACTACAAAATGAATCCTGAAAATGTTGAAACTTGGCATGGTATCATCATATCACCCGCATAGCATGCGCGAAAGAGTAGAGAGGGTCACGGCAAAAACTGGACGCACTTCGTGTACAAACTGGACAAACTCTTTCGGAGTATCAGGGTTTCGGACGAGAACTCATCTGTTACACGGCCACTTCAATGTTTTTTAAACTTATTTGAACTCTGGACTTCTTTTGTGTTCAGTATGCAGCATTCAAAGCGACGTCATCAATTTCCAACATGTTCTGACATCATTTGTTGTTTTTCGGTCATTTACCTAATTGTTTAGAGAGCTAAATGACCGTGAAATTGAAAATCACTACAAAATGAATCCTGAAAATGTTGAAACTTGGCATGGTATCATCATATCACCCGCATAGCATTCGCGAAAGCGTAGAGAGGGTCACGGCAAAAACTGGACGCACTTCGTGTACAAACTGGACAAACTCTTTCGGAGTATCAAGGTTTCGGACGAGAACTCATCTGTTACACGGCCACTTCAATGTTTTTTAAACTTATTTGAACTCCGGACTTCTTTTGTGTTCAGTATGTAGCATTCAAAGCGACATCATCAATTTCCAACATGTTCTGACATCATTTGTTGTTTTTTGGTCTTTTACCTAATTTTTTAGAGAGCTAAATGACTGTGAAATTGAAAATCACTACAAAATGAATCCTGAAAATGTTGAAAACTTGGCATGGTATCATCATATCACCCGCATAGCATGCGCGAAAGAGTAGAGAGGGTCATGGCAAAAACTGGACGCACTTCATGTACAAACTGGACAAACTCTTTCGGAGTATCACGGTTTCGGACGAGAACTCATCTTTTACACAGCCACTTCAATGTTTTTTAAACTTATTTGAATTCCGGACTTCTTTTGTGTTCAGTATGCAGCATTCAAAGCGATGTCATCAATTTCCAACATGTTCTGACGTCATTTTTTGTTTTTTGGTCATTTACCTAATTGTTTAGAGAGCTAAATGACCGTGAAATTGAAAATCACTACAAAATGAATCCTGAAAATGTTGAAACTTGGCATGGTATCATCATATCACCCGCATAGCATGCGCGAAAGAGTAGAGAGGGTCACGGCAAAAACTGGACGCACTTCGTGCACAAAATGGACAAACTCTTTCGGAGTATCAGGGTTTCGGACGAGAACTCATCTGTTACACGACCACTTCAATGTTTTTAAACTTATTTGAACTCCAGACTTCTTTTGTGTTCAGTATGCAGCATTCAAAGCGACTTCATCAATTTCCAACATGTCCTGACATCATTTAATGTTTTTCGGTCATTTACCTAATTGTTTAGAGAGCTAAATGACCCTGAAATTGAAAATCACCACAAAATGAACCCTGAAAATGTTGAAACTTGGCATGGTATCATCATATCACCCGCATAGCATGCGCGGAAGAGTAGAGAGGGTCACGGCAAAAACTGGACGCACTTCGTGTACAAACTGGACAAACTCTTTCGGAGTATCAGGGTTTCGAACGAGAACTCATCTGTTACACGGCCACTTCAATGTTTTTAAACTTATTTGAACTCCAGACTTCTTTTGTGTTCAGTATGTAGCATTCAAAGCGACGTCACCAATTTCCAACATGTTCTGACATCATTTGTTGTTTTTCGGTCATTTACCTAATTGTTTAGAGAGCTAAATGACCGTGAAATTGAAAATCACTACAAAATGAATCCTGAAAATGTTGAAAACTTGGCATGGTATCATCATATCACCCGCATAGCATGCGCGAAAGAGTAGAGAGGGTCACGGCAAAAACTGGACGCACTTCGTGTACAAACTGGACAAACTCTTTCGGAGTATCAGGGTTTCGGATGAGAACTCATCTGTTACACGGCCACTTCAATGTTTTTAACCTTATTTGAACTCCGGACTTCTTTTGTGTTCAGTATGCAGCATTCAAAGCGATGTCATCAATTTCCAACATGTTCTGATATCATCTTTTGTTTTTCAGTCATTTATCTAATTGTTTAGAGAGCTAAATGATCGTGAAATTGAAAATCACTACAAAATGAATCCTGAAAATGTTGAAACTTGGCATGGTATCATCATATCACCCGCATAGCATGCGCGGAAGAGTAGAGAGCGTCACGGCAAAAACTGGACGCACTTCGTGTACAAACTGGACAAACTCTTTCGGAGTATGAGGGTTTCGGACGAGAACTCATCTGTTACACGGCCACTTCAATGTTTTTAAACTTATTTGAACTCCAGACTTCTTTTGTGTTCAGTATGCAGCATTCAAAGCGACGTCATCAATTTCCAACATGTTCTGATATCATTTGTTGTTTTTCGGTCATTTACCTAATTGTTTAGAGAGCTAAATGACCGTGAAATTGAAAATCACTACAAAATGAATCCTGAAAATGTTGAAAACTTGGCATGGTATCATCATATCACCCGCATAGCATGCGCGAAAGAGTAGAGAGGGTCACGGCAAAAACTGGACGCACTTCATGTACAAACTGGACAAACTCTTTCGGAGTATCAGGGTTTCGGACGAGAACTCATCTGTTACACGACCAATTCAATGTTTTTTAAACTTATTTGAACTCCGGACTTCTTTTGTGTTCAGTATGCAGCATTCAAAGCGACGTCATCAATTTCCAACATGTTCTGACATCATTTGTTGTTTTTCGGTCATTTACCTAATTGTTTAGAGAGCTAAATGACCGTGAAATTGAAAATCACCACAAAATGAACCCTGAAAATGTTGAAACTTGGCATGGTATCATCATATCACCCGCATAGCATGCGCGGAAGAGTAGAGAGGGTCACGGCAAAAACTGGACGCACTTCATGTACAAACTGGACAAACTCTTTCAGAGTATTAGGGTTCCGAACGAGAACTCATCTGTTACACGGCCACTTCAATGTTTTTAAACTTATTTGAACTCCAGACTTCTTTTGTGTTCAGTATGCAGCATTCAAAGCGACGTCATCAATTTCCAACATGTTTTCACATCATTTGTTGTTTTTCGGTCATTTACCTAATTGTTTAGAGAGCTAAATGATCGTGAAATTGAAAATCACTGCAAAATGAATCCTGAAAATGTTGAAAGCTTGGCATGGTATCATCATATCACCCGCATAGCATGCCGAAAGAGTAGAGAGGGTTACGGCAAAAACTGGACGCACTTCTTGTACAATCTGGACAAACTCTTTCGGAGTATCAGGGTTTCGGACGAGAAGTCATCTGTTACACGACCACTTCAATGTTTTTTAAACTTATTTGAACTCCGGACTTCTTTTGTGTTCAGTATGCAGCATTCAATTTCTAGAAGACAATAAATAGAAGAAAAGAAATAATGTAGAAAATAAAAAAAACTATACAAAAAATTTACTCAAAAATAAATAGAAGAAAATAAATAATGCAGAAAATAAAAAAACTATACAAAAAAATTACTCAAAAATAAATAGAAGAAAATAAATAATGCAGAAAAGAAAAAAACTATTCAAAAAAAAATTACTCAAAAATAAATAGAAGAAAATAAATAATGCAGAAAAGAAAAAACTATATAAAAAACTACTCAAAAATAAATAGAAGAAAATAAATAATACAGAAAAGAAAAACTATATAAAAAATTTATTGGTGCGCTGCCCAGTGGGCCTGCCAGACCTAGTGTGTGCATATGCAGACCCAGAAGGGCCAGCAGGCTCAAAGGGCAGCGCGCCCTAGTTAATTAGGCCCAGAAGCCTGCTATATAGAGAAGCTCGAAGGAGCAGCCGCAGCTGGGTTTATAAACCACTGCGGCTGCCCTTCGCTCGGCGAGGTGGGACTAAACATTGTGCACCGCCGGTGGCAGCGCACAACCTTTAGTATCGGTTGGTGGCTCCAACCGGTACTAAAGTGGGGGGGTCTTTAGTACCAGTTCGTGGCACGAACCGGTACTAAAGGGGACGTTTCCCGCCCCTTGGCCTGGCGAAAATTGGCTTTTAGTACCGGTTGGTGGCTCCAACCGGCACTAAAGACCCCTCCTATATATATGGAACCTACGAAAAAATCAGTTTCGCCCACCAGTAGTTCTTCTCGATCCAAACTTCTTCGCCGCGCCCGTCGCCCCATCGCGCGCCGCCCTCGCCGCCCCCGCCGCCCGTCGTCGCCGTCACCGCCGTCGCCCACGCCACCCGTCGTCGCCGTCACCGCCGTCGCCCCCGCCACCCGTCATCGCTGTCACCGCCCGGCCCGTCGCCCCCGCCGCGCCCGTACGTCCCCGCCGCCTCTCGCCCGCCGCACCCATCCCCCCGTCGTCGCCCGCCGCCGCCGGTACGCCGCCGCCCCCCGGTCGTACACACACACAGAGAGAGAGAGAGAGAGAGAGAGAGAGAGAGACCACACACACACACACACAGACACACACACACACACACACACCACACACACACACATTGTTTTTACTTATTCTATTTTCTGTTGTTTAGATTAATGTTAGATAAATTACGTAGATAATAATGTTAGAATGTTAATGTTAGATGAATTATATGGAAAAGATGTTAAATATTATTGTCAAATATATTTTACATGAATTAGAACAAGTTGAACTAGTTGAATTAGTATAGCTAGATATTAATTAGGTATATATATGAGATTTGAACTAGTTGAATTAATATAGCTAGTTTATTTTTAGTATGAAAATTAATAGAACAAGTTTATTTTTAGTAAGAAAATTTAGGTATATGAGATTTGATGATCTAATCAAAATATTACTATATAGAACTACCTACTTTATTTTAGTAAGAAATTAATAGAACTAGTTTATTTTTAGTAAATGCTTAGTTGAATTAATAGAACTAGTTTATTTAGTTGAATTAATAGAACTAGTAAGTGTTTAATGTTTCACCTATATATGAACATATATGTTAGATATTAGATATAAATTATATGTTAGATATATATTTAATTTATTTATATGAGATTTCATTATCTAATTAACAAAACTAGTTTAGTTGAATTAATTAGTTGAACTAGTTTGTTGAATTAGTTCAATTAATTAGGTATATTCTTCATAAGTGCTTAGTTGAACTAGTTGAATTAACAGAATTAGTTGAATTAATAGAACTAATAAGTGTTTAATATTTCACCTATGAATATAGGAATGTCGTCTGACGACGAACACAATTTCATTATGTGTGAATACTGCGAAGACCAGCGCGGCCTGTGCGGCAGAAATTTTCTAGTTGATGATAGATGCTTCAGCATCAAGCTGGATGGGAACTTCGAAGTGGATACAGTAAGTCACAACGACAAGTCTTTTTTGGTAATTAAGCATGACTTATGCTTCATTTGCTTCACCTTTTAATTTTAAAATTTTACTATTCTACTAGCGTATCCCCTGCCATGCAAGAATTTTTACTTGGATAAGATAGGTTTCAATCCTAACGAAACTATGGAGGTAAAAAGAGTTTACTTGAAGACCGAGCATGGTTATACCTTCAACGTCAAATTATACAATGCAGACACATACACCTATTTTGAATGCAAAACTTGGCAAGCACTATGCAAGGCTTATGCATTTGAGCCTGATATGGTTATCACCTTTGATATTGGTCCGGAAGATGATATTGAAGGTAATAGAGACATCTGGGTCGATGTGTAGACGCCTCCAGTTCTACCATTATGTGAGTTTCTCAACCATATTTATGTCTTCAATATGAGATTATTTGAACCAGTTGAATAATTAATAGATCTCAATTTATATTGACAGCTTACTTCCAATCAAGCAAACATGTCCGGCGCTTGGTAGACAGGACCGTCCACTGTCCCGGGGCTGAACTAAACTGCGAGGAGACAAGTCATTATGTTTCATGGCTTGAGGATCTTGATGTTGTCAAGACAAATTTCTTTCCTGCACTTAGAAATATTAGTACTCAAAATGTGCGACCAATAGTATTCGTACTGAACTACGGTCACATATATTTAGGAAAGATGGTAAGATTTCTACTATTTCTCCTCAGTGCATCTTTTGCATACATTATTTTTTTAAGCTAAACTTCATTGCTAACTATGTTACTATATACGATGTTCTTCAACAGGGACTCCCGATGAATGTTGTGCCTGATTGGATCGAGACTAAAGGTACCATGAATATTGTTAGCTTACGACCAAGATATCCTACAATGCACTTTAGTGCATTCAGGATTTCTAATAGCGAGGACTGCTTAATAGTAAAAGACTGGAGCAAAATTGTGAACGATCACAGAGAAGTACTAGGGGCAGCAATCAGAAGCACAACCCACGATTAGGAGACAGGTTCATCTGCATGCTCCAATATGATGAATGAGCAAAGCTATACATGTTCTATGCTATTTTACCTGAGAGAGAGCAGCATGAGTGATTAATTAGCTAGTTCGTGCTCTTAGTACTTGTCCTCTCATGTCCGTGTTCTTCGTCCTGAACTTAATCTCAACGAGTGATTTGCTTTTGTGGTGTTAGGAACGCTTATAATATCATTACCATGTTGAACTCGATGATATCTTTCCTATGAAAACCATTGGTGATGATATATATGATGCAAGAGTTTTTATATTAATTAATATGATGATGATGATGATGATGAGTTATTATATCATCTATGAAAGAAATTGCATATTAGTTTCAACTGGATGGATTCTAGCTAAGTGATCAAGTATATGCAATATCCATATTACCTCGATCACTTAAGTAGGTGATCAAGTATATATAATATGTATATGACATATACTTGATGACTTAGTTAGGATCCACACGCATCCAGTCAAACTAATCACCTAATGATTTAACAACTCATTATAATGTAAAACAATCACTAAATTAAATTGAAAACACAAAACTAAAGTAAAAATAAAAAATAAAACCAAAACACACCAAAACATTTAGTACCGGTTGGTGTTACCAACTGGTACTAATGTCCTACGCGCCCACGGAGCTGGCTCATGCCACGTGTTTGCCCTTTAGCACCGGTTTGTGCTGAACCGGTACTAAAGGGGCGGGGGGCTTTAGTGCCTACGATTTAGTGCCGGTTACCGAACCGGCACTAAAGCCCCTTACGAACCGATGCTATTGCCCGGTTCTGCACTAGTGCCAGACAACATCTGGAGATGGTGCTGCGCCCAAACAGAGCTCTTGTACATGGCACTAGAAGTTGTGGTTATGCTGCAGCAGTAGCAAGTATACATGCCAGAAATGGAGGAGCTTGACGTCCGCTAGTGGGCACAAACGTATCAATCTAGTATGACCAAGAGTGTATCGTTATTTTGCAGAAATACTTTCGATCTATTCATCATTAATCATGGCAGTACAATGAACGCTAGAAGTAATAAAAATTACATCCAGATGTGTAGACTACCTAGCGACGACTATAAGCACTGAGACGAGTCGAAGACGTTCCACCGTCAGCACAAAATAAATAAATTTACGCTAACCAACATGTAGTTGGATGATTAGATGGACAATGGTATCCCATCCAACATGTCCCGCTGTCAGCATAAAATTACATTCATGGTTATTGTAACGAGTGCCTATAATATGTGGCTCTAGAGTACTGAAGCGGTGAACTGAGCTGAGGCCAACATAAGGAGTGACAGAGTTATCCTCTACTTTTATTTGTTCATGTTGTCTCCACAAACTGACTTGTGTACATGTTCATGGATCAGAGACAGTGTGTGCTACCATGAGCACGAGGACATCTGGGCGCAGAAGTAAAGGGCTCGTCGAGAGGCTCGGTAGGACGGAGGGTGTCCCACTGGTTACCTGCATCATTGCCAACCATTACTAGGAAAAGGGCTATAGATAATATGGACATTAATGACGCATCATGTATGTGATGCACCACTGCTATATAGCAGTGGCGCACCAGATACAGGTGCGCCATTATTGACATATTACTAATGGCGTATCTGGTGTGTGGTGTGCCATTAGTAGTTTTGAAAAAAAATCAATTTTTTTGTTAGTAATGGCGCACTGGTGCGTCATTACTAGTTGACATAGTAATGGCGCACCACACCCACCGTGCGCCGTTAGTAGTTTTAACTAGTAATGGCACACTGTCCACTAGTGCGCCATTACTAACAATTTTTTTCAAAACTAAACTAGTAAAGGCACACTGTTCACTGGTGCACCATTACTAACAATATTTTTTTTTCAAAACTACTAATGGCACACCACACATCAGGTGCGTCATTAGTAACCCTGGTGCTAAATGCACCCCCTGGACCGCCTTTTCAGTTTAAAAAAAAGAAAATGATGCAAATGTCAAAAAAATAAAAGAAAATAAGTTTCTCAGGTGATATGTGGTCTAGTTATTGGGAAATTAACAAATATGAATTTCGACTTTATTTGCAAAATCTCTCTGGAATTTAGTAAAATGTGCATAACTTTTGCATACGAACTCGGATTAAAAAGTTTTTTATATGAAAAATCATCTACTCGAAAAGTTACATACGAATTGAATGAGAGAAACCCCGTTCAACATCTTCAAAATCCTCAAAAACCTAACAGAACGAAAGATACGGGGCTTTTAAGATCTAAATGGGGAAAATGAAAAAAATTCAAACTTACTAGTGGCGCACCATTTGCTAGGTGTGCTACTAGTAACAGGAAAAAAATTGGTTTCAGAAAAAATTTTGATTTTTTTTCAAAATATGTTACGTAATATGACCGGGAAGTTTGATTTTTTTTTCAAAATTTCATCACACTCATGGACATGAACAAAGTCCTAAACATCAACAAGGTTTAATAGGATTGATATGATAGATATATCAACAAGTGCTCGTGAAGGGAGCTGGTGTTGGGGTTGGATAGAACTGTGAAGTTAAGCGTGCTCGGGCTGGAGTAGTGTGAGGATGGGTGACTGAGGGAGTCCTGGATTAGGGGGTGTCCGGATAGCCGGACTATACCTTCGGCCGGACTCCTGGACTATGAAGATACAAGATTGAAGACTTCGTCCCGTGTCCGAAGGGGACTTTCCTTGGCGTGGAAGGCAAGCTTGGCGATACGGATATGTAGATCTCCTACCATTGTAACCGACTCTATGTAACCCTAGCCCTCTCCGGTGTCTATATAAACCGAAGAGTTTTAGTCCGTAGGAGGAAGGACAATTATACCATAGGCTAGCTTCTAGGGTTTAGCCTCTCTGATCTCGTGGTAGATCTACTCTTGTACTACCCATATCATCAATATTAATCAAGCAGGACGTAGGGTTTTACCTCCATCAAGAGGGCCCGAACCTGGGTAAAACATTGTGTCCCCTGCCTCCTGTTACCATCCGACCTAGACGCACAGTTCGGGACCCCCTACACGAGATCCGCCGGTTTTGACACCGACATTGGTGCTTTCATTGAGAGTTCCTCTGTGTTGTCACATTTAGGCCCGATGGCTTCTCCGATCATCAACAACGATGCGATCTAGGGTGAGACTTTTCTCCCCGGACAGATCTTCGTATTCGGCGGCTTTGCACTATGGGCCAATTCGCTTGGTCATCTGGAGCAGATCGAAAGCTACGCCCCTGGCCATCAGGTCAGATTTGGAAGCTTGATCTTCGACGGATTCGAGCCACAGTCGAGCGCGCCGCACTGTCACAATGGGCATGATTTAGCTCTGCCGCCGAACAGTGCCCTGGAGGCCGCACCCGTGTTCGCTCCGACCCCTAGCTCAGAGCCGATCACACCAACCGAGGATGGGTGGTTAGACACCGCCTCAGGGGCTGCAATCTCTACGGAGATCGAGCCGAACACCAGCCCTATTCTCTGCGAAGCCCGTGACTCCAAGGAGCTGGACTCCGAGCCCTCTACGCCCCGACCGATCGAACCCTATTGGGCACCGATCATGGAGTTCACCGCCGCGGACATCTTTCTGCACTCGCCCTTCGGCGATATTCTGAATTCACTAAAGTCTCTCTCTTTGTCAGGAGAGCCCTGGCCGGACTATAGTCGGCAAGGTTGGGATGCGGATGATGAAGAAATTCAAATCCCACCCACCACCCACTTCGTAGCCACTATCGATGATTTAACCGACATGCTCGACTTCGACTCCGAAGACATCGACGGTATGGACGCCGATGCAGGAGACGATCAAGAACCAGCGCCTATAGGGCACTGGAAAGCCACCTCGTCATATGATATATACATGGTGGACACCCCAAAAGAAGGCAATGGCGATGGAACAGCGGAGGATGACCCCTCCAAGAAGCAGCCTAAGCGCCGCCGTCAGCGGCGCCGCTCTAAATCCCACCAAAATAAAAATAGTGATTCCAGCACGGGGGATAATGACACCCCGGACAGTGCCGAAGACAACCACCTCCAGCAAGATTCAGCACAGGAGGATAGAGAAGCCAACCCTCATGAGAGAGTGGCAGACAGAGAGGTTGAGGATGATAATTATATGCCTCCCTCCGAAGACGAGGCAAGCCTCGACGACGACGAATTTGTCGTGCCGGAGGATCCCGTCGAACAAGAGCATTTCAAACGCAGGCTTATGGCCACGGCGAGTAGCCTCAAGAAAAAACAGCAACAACTTAGAGCTGATCAGGATTTGCTAGCCGACAAATGGACTGAAGTCCTTGCGGCCGAAGAGTATGAACTTGAACGCCCCTCCAAGAGCTACCCAAAGTGCAGGTTGCTACCCCAATTAGAGGAGGAAGCACTTAAACCTACATCACCAGCGCATGATGCGGCCGACCGGCCACCCCGTGGCCGCGACAGAGAGGCCTCTCGGCCCTCCACTCAAGTCGCACCCCGGCGCCGCTCAAAAACTACCAAGGCATCGGAAAATGTGCCAGACCTGCGAGACATATTGGACGACAAGGCAAGGCAAACAAGATCGATCTACGAATCACGTGGGTGCCCCACGGCACGAGACGGTACTCGTCACGCCGGATATAGTAAATCCGGCCGGGCCGAACACAATAGACAAAGCTCGTTTGAGCTGCGTCGTGATATAGCCCAGTGCGGAGGCGCCGCACACCCACTATGCTTCACAGATGAAGTAATGGATCATCAAATCCCCGAGGGTTTCAAACCCATGAACATCGAATCATATGATCGCACAACAGATCCTGCGGTATGGATCGAGGACTATCTCCTTCATATCCACATGGCCCGCGGTGATGACTTACACGCCATCAAATACCTCCCACTCAATCTTAAAGGACCAGCTCAGCATTGACTTAATAGCTTGCCAGCAGAATCAATTGGTTGTTGGGAGGACCTGGAAGCCGCATTCCTCGACAATTTCCTAGGCACTTATGTGCGACCACCAGACGCCGATGACCTAAGCCACATAATTCAGCAGCCAGAGGAATCGGCCAGACAATTCTGGACACGGTTCCTAACCAAGAAAAATCAAATCATCGACTGTCCGGACGCAGAGGCCCTAGCAGCCTTCAAGCATAACATCCGCGACGAGTGGCTTGCACGACACCTAGGACAGGAAAAGCCGAAGTCTATGGCAGCCCTCACGACACTTATGACCCGCTTTTGCGCGGGAGAAGACAGCTGGCTAGCTCGCAGCAATAACATGACCGAGAGCCCTGGTAATTCGGATACCAAGGATAGCAGTGGCAGGTCGCATCGCAACAAGCAAAAGCGCCGCATTAACGGCGACAATGCTGAGGATACGGCAGTTAATGCCGGATTCAAAGGCTCTAAACCAGGTCAACGGAAAAAGCCATTCAAAAGAAATACTCCGTGCCCGTCCAGTTTGGACCAAATACTCGACCGCTCATGCCAGATACATGGTACCCCCGAAAAACCAGCCAATCACACCAACAGGGATTGTTGGGTGTTCAAGCAGGCAGGCAAGTTAAATGCCGAAAGCAGAGACAAGGGGCTGCATAGCGATGACGAGGAGGAGCCCCGGCCGCCGAACAACAGTGGACAGAAAGGTTTTCCCCCACAAGTGCGGACGATGAACATTATATACGCAACCCACGTCCCCAAGAGGGAGCGGAAGCGTGTGCTAAGGGACGTATACGCGATGGAGCCAGTCGCCCCAAAGTTCAACCCATGGTCTTCCTGCCCGATCACTTTTGATCGAAGGGACCACCCCACTAGTATCCGTCATGGCAGATTCGCCGCATTGGTTCTAGACCCAATTATTGACGGATTTCACCTCACTAGAGTCCTTATGGACGGCAGCAACAGCCTAAACCTGCTTTATCAGGATACAGTGCGGAAAATTGGCATCGATCCCTCGAGGGTCAAACCCACCAAAACGACCTTTAAAGGCGTCATACCAGGTGTAGAAGCCAACTGTACAGGCTCAGTTACACTTGAAGTGGTCTTCGGATCTCCGGATAATTTTTGAAGCGAGGAGTTAATCTTCGACATAGTCCCGTTCCGCAGTGGCTATCACTCAGTGCTAGGGCGAACCGCATTTGCCAAATTCAATGCGGTGCCGCACTACGCATACCTCAAGCTCAAGATGCCAAGCCCTCGAGGCGTCATCACGGTCAATGGAAACACCGAACACTCTCTCCGAACGGAGGAGCATACGGCGGCTATCACAGTGGAAGTACAAAGAAGCCTCTCAAGGCAATTCTCTAGTCCGGCCATTAAACGTCCGGACACCGTCAAGCGCACCCGGAGTAACCTACACCAAGACCGCCCGGCGTGTTCAGAGTAAGCGTAGCAATGCGGCCCCAACCCCAGCCCTCGCGAACTTGCGAAACCAGTGCTGCGCGTACATAACTACGCTCTGGAAATACCATGGGCACAGGGGGAGGGGCACCATCACGGCACGCCCGAAACACGGCTTAAACCGCACTAGGAACTGCCGATTTCTTAATTTTCTCTTATTTTCAGGACTCCATTCTTCGGAAGGCTTGTCTGGTAGTACAATTGCCACACAAACGATACAACCAGGGAAGCAGAAAGCTACGCCGCACTATGGAACTCTAAGGTGGTCTCTATAACGAGCAGTATACCTGTTTCACATAACATTCCGCACCTCGCCATGGAAAGGACATATTTGATAGTCCCATCTTTTGCTTATCGCACTATTTGTATCGTTCTGCTTTGATCGCAGCTTTTTTAAATAAACAATGCATAGCTTCCGTCTATTATTGCATTACCCTTTTTTACGAATATATGTTCATTAATGACATGTTGCACCCGTACACTTTGGTACGGCCAATACGCCAGGGGCTCAAGTACCCCACAATACGGCGTGAGAAGTCCGAACACTTTCACAAGTGCGGCACCCCGAACTTATAGAATTATATGCATCGGCTCCGAATCATGTCTTGGGTCAAATGTTGGGTTTGCCCGGCTCCTATGTTTTGGTACCTTACGTTCCGTTATATCGGCTAAGGTAGCACTAGGAGAACTACTACGATTGTGCCCTAGTTGAGCTGGGCTAAGCACCTCAGTAGAGAAAGCTAAAACTGACCGTCATGATGAGGCGAGAGCTGGTTGCTGTTCGAGAGGTTTTCGAGTCCCTAAAGACTTATGCCGCTTAGAGCGAGGAGTCGGCTTTGTCCGGCCTAGGCGTGGATAGCACCCCGAACTCGGTCTTCCGAACACTAGGGGCTTTGCCGAAATTTAAAATTATAGAATTCTATGGCTAAGTGAGAGTGTTCAAGCACTATAGTCCGATTGCCTTGTTCGTTGTGTTGAGCGCCTCCCTCGAAGGACCCAAAAATGGGAAAAAGAGCGCTCATGTTTATCCTGAACACCCCAGCACTCGTGCCATGGGGGCAGAAGCCGACGACTCGCCATATCTCAAATTTGATAAAAGGCCGCATAGAAGGTAATATTTTAAATTCAAAAAGCATTGCTTAGCGCACATGAACAAGTTTTCAGCGCACAGGACAAAAACAAGCGAGTTCACTGAAAAATTACAGTCATGGAACATTCATCCGCCACAAGGCGGGCACCCCTCAGAACGCCCTCATAATACATCTTGGGCTTGCGATGCTCCTTGCCCGGCGGTGGCCCGTCCTTCACAAGCTTCTCAGCATCCAGCTTGCCCCAGTGCACCTTCGCACGGGCAAGCGCCCTACGGGCACCCTCGATGCATACGGAGCGCTTGATGACTTCGAGCCTTGGACAGGCCTCCACCAGCCGCCTCACCAGCCCGAAGTAGCTCCGAGGCATGGCCTCTCCAGGCCACAGCCGGACTATGAGGCCCTTCATGGCCTGTTCGGCCACCTTATGGAGCTCGACCAGCTGTTTCAGCTGGTCACTTAAGGGCACCGGGTGTTCGGCCTCAGCATACTGAGACCAGAACACCTTCTCCGTCGAGCTTCCCTCCTCGGCGTGGTAGAAGGCGGCGGCATCCGACACGCTACGGGGCAAGTCTGCGAATGCTCCTGGAGAGCTCCGGATTCGGGTAAGTGACAAGTAATTCACTTTTATGTGCTTGCTTTGCATAAAGAATGCCTTACCCGCCGCTATCTTTTTTATTGCCTCAACCTCCTGGAGGGCCTCCTGGGCTTCGGCCTTGGCAGACTTGACATCTTCAATGGACGCCGCGAGCTCAGACTCTCGTGTCTTCGAGTCAAGATCCAAACTCTCATGTTTTTTCATGAGAGCCTGGAGTTCTTGCCGCACCTCGCCAACCTGCGTCTCATGCTTCTCCCGCTCGGTGCGCTCCGTGGCTGCCCTCTTTTCGGCCTCGGACAACGCTTGCTTAAGGGTCGCCACCTCAGTTATGGCCCCTACAATAGCCGCGTTAGTCCTGTCACTTTTTGCAATTGCACCTTTCACATATTTCAATAAGGTATTTCTTACCTTCCTTCTCCTTGAGCTGCTGCTTGGCTAGGCCGAGCTCTTGCTCGGACCGCTCGAGGTTCTGCTTCAGCGTATCCACCTCCGCAGTCAGTGCGGCGGAGGCCAGCAACGAAGCCTGCATACGCATATTGACTTGATTATGTAGACTCCTGCGATTATTAGATCCTCTATTCGGCTTTTCTTTCCGAACGGCGAACAGAGCATCAGGGGCTATTGTCTATGCGGTAATATTTTTACATATTCTTTACTTACCTCAAAGCCTGTTAGAAGGCTGGCACAGGCTTCAGTCAGTCCGCTCTTGGCGGACCGAACCTTCTGGATCACCACACTCATAACAGTGCTGTGCTCCTCGTCGATGGAGGCGCCGTTAAGCGTCTCCAGCAAATTGTCCGGTGCCTCCGGTTGGACGGAGGTCACCAGCTCGGTAGGCTTGCTCCTCTTGGAAGGAGCCTGCCTACCGGAGTCCAGAACCATTGAAGGTTCCGGCGCGGTGTCCGGCTCAAGGCCGGACTTGGAGCCCTTGGGGGTTCTATCCCCTTTACGCATGGAGTCCGGGAGGTTGCCTTGCGGCGCCTCCAGGACCACCTCCTCCTGGCTTGGAACCTGTTGGGACGCCACCTCGGCGCCGTCCGTAGGGTGGGGGGAGGAAGCCGTCGGAAGCGAATGCACATCCGACGAGTCCAGGGAGCCGCTCGACGACTCGTCGAGCCCGGCCTTGGGCGGACTGCACAATCATGTTCGACGTAAGGAAAAGTTGTGCAATGTGGGAATACTATGAATCACTTTGGTATCCGGATACTTACGATTTCGCCAGGGGCTTGGCCCTGTGCAGCCACTCCTCTTCGCCGTCGTCGGCGTCGGTGGAGTAGTCCGGAGGAGGGGTCTTCCCCCTCTTGGACCCTTCGGCCTCCCCGATTGGGGCGGCCTTCCTTTTCTTCCCTCCCCCCGATGGGGGGGGAGAGGTCTCTTCTTCCTCCTCCTCGTCTTCATGGGATGAGTGCGCCTTGGAGTCGTCGGATGGTGAATCCGACACCTCCTGGCGCCGGGCACTCTTTCGAGTCCCCGTGGCCTTCTTCTTGGCCTTCTTCTCCGGCACCACGTAAGGTGTCAGAACCAGCAGCTTCGCCAAGCGAGCGTCCGCTGGGCCTTCGGGCAAAGGAGCCGGACAGTTGATCTGTCTGGACGTCTCCTGCCAATCCTGTCAAAGGTAAGGGAACTTAGATCCGGCATGGAGTCAAACTATGAAAAACTAATACCCTGTAAAATGTGAAAACAGCTTACCGCACGAGCGTGACGCTGCGTGCTGAATCCGCGATCCTCGGTAGCGGATGCGGGGGCCTCGGCGCCCTTGAAAAGCACCTTCCAGGCATCTTCGTACGTCGTGTCGAAGATCCTGCTCAGAGTTCGGTGCCGCGCCGGGTCGAACTCCCACAGGTTGAAAGCCCGTTGTTGACACGGGAGGATCCGACGGATGAGCATAACCTGGACTACGTTGACAAGTTTGAGATTCCTGTCCACCAGGGTTTGGACGCATGTTTGGAGTCCGGTCAGCTCTCCTTTTTTACCCCATGACAGGCCCATCTCTTTCCAGGAGGCGAGCCGTGTAGGGGGTCCGTATCGGAAATCGGGGGCTGCGACCCATTCAGGGTCGCGCGGCTCGGTGATGTAAAACCACCCTGATTGCCACCCCTCTAGGGACTCCACGAAGGAGCCCTCGAACCATAGGATGTTGGGCATCTTTCCCACCATGGCGCCTCCGCACTCCGCCTGGGTGCCGCGCACCACCTTCGGCTTGACATTGAAAGTCTTGAGCCATAGGCTGAAATGGGGGCGGATGCGGAAGAAAGCCTCGCACACGACGATAAACGCCGAGATGTTGAGGACAAAATTCAGGGCCAGATCGTGGAAGTCCAGGCCATAGTAGAACATGAGCCCTCGGACAAATGAGTGGAGAGGGAAGCCCAGTCCACGGAGGAAATGGGGGAGGAACACCACCCTCTCATGGGGCCTAGGGGTGGGGATGAGCTGCCCCTCTTCGGGAAGACGGTGCACAATGTCGTTAGTCAAGTATCCGGCCTTCCTCAGTCTTTTGATGTGTCCCTCCGTGACGGAGATCCACTTGCCTCCCGCTCCAGACATGGCTGGAGAAGGATGAGGTGGGGTGTGCGGACTTGGGCGCTGGAGCTCGAGTGTGCGGAAATGGATAGGCAAAGGAGAAAGAAGGCGTGGATGAAAAGGTGGATCCTTATCCCCTTATATGGGCGGACGCGACTATGCATCCCCACCAGCCTGGTAAAACTCGCTTATCTCCCAAGCGCCGTAGTCAATGGCGCGGTTGGGTTACCCACACCCGTATTGATGAGAGTCCCGGAATAAAGGGACACGATCTCTGCTTTAACAAGACGTGCCAAGGAAACCGCCTCGCTAAACGCGCTGAGAGCCGGACACTACCTTTGTGTTCAAAATCTTCTATTAAGTACTTGGAGGAGGAACCCGCTTGCAATGCCGAAGACAATCTGCGCGCCGGACTCGTAGTCATTGAAGCCTGGTTCAGGGGCTACTGAGGGAGTCCTGGATTAGGGGGTGTCCGGATAGCCGGACTATACCTTCGGCCGGACTCCTGGACTATGAAGATACAAGATTGAAGACTTCGTCCCGTGTTCGAAAGGGACTTTCCTTGGCGTGGAAGGCAAGCTTGGCGATACGGATATGTAGATCTCCTACCATTGTAACCGACTCTATGTAACCCTAGCCCTCTCCGGTGTCTATATAAACCGAAGAGTTTTAGTCCGTAGGAGGAAGGACAATTATACCATAGGCTAGCTTCTAGGGTTTAGCCTCTCTGATCTCGTGGTAGATCTACTCTTGTACTACCCATATCATCAATATTAATCAAGCAGGACGTAGGGTTTTACCTCCATCAAGAGGGCCCGAACCTGGGTAAAACATCGTGTCCCCTGCCTCCTGTTACCATCCGACCTAGATGTATAGTTCGGGACCCCCTACCCGAGATCCGCCGGTTTTGACACCGACAGTGAACTTTTGGGAAGTTTGAAACAGAGAGTCTGATTTGACTTGAGATTAAACATATTGACCCGAGATTAAGAAAAAAAACGAAAAAATTGAATTTTTTTTGAAAATAATTTTGAAAAAATATTTTGTGAATTTTTTTTGAAAAACAATTGTTAGTAATGGCACACTTCTATGAGGTGCGCCATTACTAAGCCAGATTTGTTACTAATAGCGTGATAATATTGACGCACCTGTAGTGCGTCATTAATGACCAAAATAGGTGCGCCACTAATTAGCCTCTTTCTAGTAGTGAACGATGCCATGGGATTTGTGATGCACATGGTAAAGGAGATGGGTGTGCGGATTCTTGGGCAACCTCGGCTTCGATCAGCATGTCAAGATAGGATACGTGCTATTGAAAGCTACATGGGTTAATCACATGTTCTTATGAGGTCGTAAGAAATTAAATAGCCTGCTGGCTGGATCAGAGATAATTATTCAACTGTACGTACTTGAATCTTTGTTGCTGCTCATGGAGCAAAAAGGCTTTTAGTGGATATTGCTACCTATCTAATTAACGTACCTATTAGAATGGCTTTCAGAGTGACATAGATTCAGAGTCCTTCCATTGAAATCTAGAGCATCGGGTGAATTTTTGTTCAGGTACTAGAAGGAGAGCTTTGTTTTGTGTTAAAAATGGTGTCCAATAGTTAGAGCTAATAACTGGTCTTCTAAGCACTCATGTTATCACATACTATATCACTTAATGCATGATACTAAATTCAATATAAATCCTCAAATGTATAATCCTTCTGTTTCCCTAAAATATATGTTTCCTGCTTGTTCTAATAGGGTTCATAGTTAGCGCAGTAGCAAGTATTGGCACCATATGTGGATCTTGACTCACTTAATATGACTGATGGATATTCAGGAAGTGACTTGAAGGCACGTTTATGTTGGTGTGACCCTCTCATGCCCTTCAACGATGAGAAGGTAATATCAAACTCTCATTGACTTTCCTTCCACTTGAAGCTCTACGGAACAGCAGGACAGAAAGTTTAGCGAAAGCTGAAGGTACACCTGAGCATGTAATACTTGGAAGTGAGGACATCCAGCATCTTATAATAGATGATCTCCCTATGATTACATGAGTAAATGCAGTGAACAAAGAGGGGGGGGGGGGGGGGGGGGGGGGGGGGAGAGGAAGAGGAGGCGTCTGCCTCGGGCAGCGAGGTGGACAACTCTTCGAGGTTTTGCTGGTAGTTGCTGGGCGCAGTGTAGTTTTCCACTGCCACAGCGGTAAGCCCAGTAACTCTGACTGCGACTGTGGTAATAAGGAGATTCAGTGCAACCACGACATGCGCCATTGTCTTGATGGTTGTGATGGCATGGCCTGGAAAAAGTAGATGAGCGCCAGGTTAGTGTCATATGAAAAGTGATGCAGTTCAAGAAGCAAGAACTGAAATTTAGCCTTATTTACATTCTCTACGACTCTACACTTTAAGCACAAACATGAACTCAATAAATGTAGCTATTAATCATGTAAAAATGATTTTTTTAGTCATACTCGCATGTTGCTTCTTAGTTTTATTCAAAAAATTCTTAATGAACAAGTTTAACTGACAGTTTGCACAGTATTCAGTTCAGTGAACGTCATGATGGCACTAATGTAAACCCACTCTTTCAAAAATTATATTCTTGGCTAATTAAAAGGTCAAAGAAATAAAAGTAAAAAAGCTTTTAATATTGTTCCAAACTGTGTCCAGATTCAGTTTTCCAACAATGCAAACTCTACATCTAAACTTGTATTATACAGTATCACTACACCTCTCACTACGCCCGGCACAATCCAAAGAGTCTTCTGTCCTCCGGCATGTAGTTGGCATGTAACACATGGAAAAAATATGATGTAAAAAAAGTAATGAATTGCCTCACCGTTCAAAAAAGCCTTGAAGAATCGATATTGTTCCAGCCGATAACCGCCTATAGCTGAGGGGGCAAATGCCCCCCGCCCCCCAGCCCAACACAAATTCCGGAAGGATATGTCACATCAATGGCCAGCTCACTAGCAGCCTTGTCGAATGCTTTACACTGGGCAGGGATCATCCATCCTAAAGGCTGTTTGCAAATCTCCATAATGAAATATGATGTTCCTCTCAGCAAACCCAAGACTGCACACAACCCGGGCATCCTGGGAGGCCTGAGTGAGACATCTCTTGCAGTCATAGGTCTTTGTGTTACCATGATATCTTACTAGAGCATATGTCCTATCCTGGATGGAACCAACTATTTGCCTGTAGAACAAAGAGGGGGAGGAGGCGGCTGCCTAGGGCAACATGGCGAACAGCTCTTCGAGGTTTCGCTGGTAGTTGCTGGACGCAGTGTAGTTAGCACCGTCATAGCGGTAAGCCCAATAACTCTGACTATGAATGTGGTAATAAGGAGATTCAGAAGCAAGCAGGCCCGGTCCTGATGGCGGGGGGTGGGGGGTGGGGGGGGGGGGGGAGCCGTCCCTAGCCCCGAGAGTGCAGGGGGGCCCACCCAGGGACGTATGTGTATGTAGGCCCGCTACTGGGTTTGCATGGATTGAAAAAACGTGTTAAGTTGGCCCAAGTTACTACGTGGCTGGCTACTAATTACGCACGACCGCGGATCATTGATCGATTCAGCCAAGAGCATCTTGATGTGATGCTTAGAGAAAACATATGTAGAAATAATAATAGTCACATGACCTATGTCTAGGAGTCACTACGTCTGGAGCTAATTGCAATGTATATATAGATGCTTTCCCATTAAATTGATTGGACTGTGTATGTTCGTTGCAATAATCTATGGAACACACAGATGCAAAGCAGTAATCCAGGAAAAGAAACTAATTTTGAGGCTCTTCAATTCGATTGAGGTACTCAATTATAGATTTGGTTTAAGATTTTGATCGGGCCAATCGTTTTCAAATCAATCAGCAGCAACCGCCTATAAAGACATATCAATCCCGTGCACCCTCCTACCACTTAGAAAAAAGAAATGCCACCATGTGATGCTGCAGCATAGTAATTTTCTCATATAAATATGAGTTTCTTAACAGATAACATAGAATCAGATGAAGAAAGGCCCACTAAATCATCGAATTATAAAAAAAATAAAACACACTCCATCATCTCTCCACCCCGCCAAACTAAATATTCCATCAATTCCAAAATATAAGGGTATTAGTTTTTTGGAAAGTCAAATTCCTTTAACTTTGACCAAGTTTAGAACCAAAAATGTCAACATCCACGATATTAAACAAAAATAATATGGAAATTCATTTCATGATGAATCTAATCATACCGATCTGGTATTATGGAATTTGATATATTTCTCTACAAATTTGATCAAACTTTAAAGTATTTGACTTTTGAAAAATGTAATACACCTTATATTTGAAAGAGAGTGAGTAATGTTTCTAAGAAACCTAAAAACACCAATGGCGCAGTAAAGCGCACCCAGGCCTTCTTGTTTCATACTATTCCTAACCTATCTCCATTGACAAATAAATGCATGACAAAGATTGCCTGGACGAACTCAATATGGTCCTCCGTCCCTGTCAACCTAACTTAGCGCCAGCCAGGAATACCAGAATCTAGTCCCATGGACAAATGATATTGACCTACTCGGCTACTCCTAACTTAGCATCGGGGAGATCAGATTTAATCAAATACTAGTAATCAAAGACAGGGACGAAATTAGGTAGACGAGACAGTGATACCTACTACACTAGTAGTGTAGGATTGGAGGGCGCCATGGAGGTGGCGTCGGCGAAAGGCAGCCAGCAGACGGTGATTGGCAGAAGCGAACCGATGGTGTGTTGATTTTAGGGCTAGCGATCCATGATGGAACCTGTCCGATCGATACATGTACAAGGAGGCCTCATGGGCTGGCATTGCTGCTGAGTGGGCTCTCTGTACGTGCTTGGTTACCTGGTGGATTTATACGACAACCTGGTAATCTGAGGCCCCAAATTTTTTGGGGCCCTGTGCAGTCGTTCACGTTGGCCCCCTCCATCGACGACACAGTAACCAGCGCCATTACATGAACCATGCATGCATAAGTTTTTTCTTGTGAGTGCGTGTTGCTGAAAGAAAAGGAAAGAAAAATGTTCTTTTTGAGACAAAGGAATGAAAAGAAATGAGAATAATGAAACGTGTGCACACGTCATTTGGGCCTCCGACCAGAATTTTTTGAGAAGACTCCCGCTGAAAAAAAAAGACCAGATCTTTTTTCTAGAAGGCCTCCAACTCGATTCTTTGTTTGTTTGTTTATTGATTCACCAAAAAAATCCATCCGTTTTGGAACTCCGCCCAAAAAAGACCGCGTGTGTTAAGGTGGAATTCGATCTGGCAGAATCCATCCTTTTTGGTCAAAACAATCCATCAACAAACGGCCCGCATGTTAAGCGAAACAAACGTGGCGACTCTTAGATAATCCACAAAGCTTGTGTGCTAGAGTTCTCATGGGTAGGTACTACCCAAATGGAGAGTTTCACTACTAGGAAAAGGGCTATAAATAGAATTGACACTAATGGCGCACCAGACATGTGGTGCGTCATTACTATATACTAATGGCGCACCATGTGTTGGTGCGCCATTAGTTTCCAAATACTAATGACGCACCACATCCACGGCGCGCCATTAGTAAAAAAACTTTTTTTTTTTTTTTTTCAAAACTACTAATGGCGCACCGTGGGAGTGGTGCGAAATTTGTTTTTTAATTTTTTTCAGAACCACTAATGGCGCATCGTTCAAGTGGTGCGCCATTACTAGTTGAACTCGGATTGTGGGAGAATTTGTAAAATGGGCATAACTTTTGTGTACGAACTCGGATGAAAAAGTTTTTTATATGAAAAATCATCTACTCGAAAAGTTACATCCGAATTCAAGCAGAAGCTTCTGTCGTACCCTTTTCATGAGGATTCTTTCGCGGAAGAACAACTCATATTCGTCTTGTCACAGGGCGCCGATCACAACCTGATGACCTATGAGGCGTACGATATCAACGGCTACACATTCTACACCGAGGACAAGGACATGAAGAGCGATGGTTATCAGAACTCCAGGGTAACGATGGAATCCTACACCGGTCACGACAAGGACAGATACTACGGAAGGATCGAGGAGATCTGGGAGCTGAGCTACGCTGGAGAGAAGGTCCCGGTATTCCGTGTCAGATGGGCCAAGAGCATCCTAAAAGAAGACCGGTATTTCACCACCATGGTTATACCCGAAGCCAAATCCAAGACCGCGGGCGCAAATGTCACCGCGAAAAATGAGCCATGGGTACTGGCTTCCCAAGTGGACCAATGCTTCTTCATTACCGACCCGTCAAAGCCCAGTCGTATTGTCGTGAGAAGAGGCAAAAGGAAGATCATCAGAATGGATGGAGTAGCCAATGAGCAAGACTTCGACAAGTACGGCGACCCGAAGATCGAACATCACGACGACGATGAAGTAGCAACATACACCACAAGAAGAAGCAGGACCACCCTACCTAAAGGACGTCCGTTCCATAGAAGAACTCCATTTGCGAAAAAGAAGGGCAAGAAAATTATGAACAGATAGCTAGCTAAGATCGACTGTATTTAAATCGTAGTCTTCATTTCTTGGTTGTATTTCATGGGCACTTTTTGATATCATGAATATTTTTAAATTTCATGGGCACTTTTTGAATTCATGAATACTTTTTCAAATTTGATGATATTTTTTCATATTCAATATGATAAAATATTGAATATTCATGAGGACACTCGATCTCGATCCCCCTCCATCTCGATCTCGATTCCCCCTCCATCTCGATCTTGATCCCACCCGCACCCTCCCCCGCTAGCTCCATCGCCGCCGACAACCCACCGCACCCTCCCCCGCTCCACCACCGCCGCCGCCGACCCCCCGCACCCTCCCCCGCTCCACCACCGCCGACGAGCACCCCCCGCACCCTCCCCCGCTCCACCACCGCCGACGAGCACCCCCGCACCCTCCCCCGCTCCCCGGTGAGCTCCGCCTCCTCTCCCCTCTTCATTTTAAAAAAATAATAATAAAAAAGTGTAGACTACAATTGTTGTTAAACAACAATTATTACTGTTTTTATAAAAAATATTACTGTTTCATATTCATATTCATTTTCTAAAAAATTATTACATGCAACAAAAAAATTACTTATGGCGCACCTCTGGCTGGTGCGCCATTGCTATATATATAAAAAAGATTACTAATGGCGCACCTCTGCCTGGTGCGCCATTGCTATGTAAAAAAAAGATTACTAATGGCGCAACTCTGCCTGGTGCGCCATTGCTATGTAAAAAAAGATTACTAATGGCGCACCGACCGCGGGTGCGCCATTAGTAAGATTCCCCCTAGCTAATTCCCTCCCTCTCGCCAGATCTCCTTCCTCCCTCTCCCTCGCCCCTAGCTAATTCCCCCCGCTGCCCCGACCCACGCCGCCGCCGCCCCCGCGCCTCCGTCTCCGTCGCCGCCCCCACGCCGCCGCCGCCCCCGCGCCTCCGTCTCCGTTGCCGCCCCCATGCCGCCACCTCCCCCGCGCCTCCGTCTCCGTCGCCGCCCCCACGCCGCCGCCGCCCCCGCGCCTCCGTCTCCGTCGCCGCCCCCGCGCCTCCTCGGACGCCCTCGGACGCCCGCCGATTTCCTCCGCCTCGGCCACCATCGCCACCGCTCGACGCTGAATTCGCGCCGCCTCGACTAGCTCCGGCTACCCCGAGTCGCCCTCGACCTCCCCAGTGCGCACCCGAGCCGCTTCCCCCTCTTCCCCCTCTTGATTTCCTTCTGATGTGTTCTAGGGTTAGGGGTTGGAGAATTTTTGACAAGAAAAGGGGTTGGAAAATTAAGTAGCTAGGGTTGGGGAATTAAGTAGCTAAGGAGATTATGTTTAGAGCATCAATGATGGGTGTTGATATACCTCTGGATATTTTTGATTTTATTCATGTTCTCAAGGAATTGGAATTATCCAGGGAACAAATTAGTAAGAAAACTGAACACTGTTTAGATATTCATGACTCGAATGGAAATGTCGCCTCCCTGTGTCTAAGTTGGCATGATACTGTAGTGGAAGAGGAGGAGAAATTTACTGTTGTTTCTAGAAGAGAGAAAAAGTCTCCTGCTAAGAGAAATGTCACTATTTCTTCTCTTACCTCCTCTTCTATACCTTGTACTAGAGGTCAGCAAAAGAATATCAGTTCTACTTTTCCCCCTAGTACATCTGGATACTATTTCTGTTAGGAGATGGTGTTATATTAAGATCCATATATTGTTATGTTACGCAAATTGTATCATCTTGCCACTTAAGTCAGCCTTCCCTTTAAGCAGAAAATTCAGTTAGGAGCTACTGTCAAAAACTTGAGCTACTGTCAAAAACTTGAGCTACTGTCAAAAAATTCAGTTAGGTACAGTTAGGAGCTACTGTCAAAAACTGGAGCTACTGTCAAAAAAATTAGTTAGGTACAGTTAGCATCATGTAAGAAAATGGCCATAATGTGCCCTGATAATGATGTATTTTGTCATAAAAATATATAGTGGACTGCCATGATAATGACATGCTGCTAGTAGTTACTTCCTCCATGAGTTTCATTAACAGCAAGTCAGTTTTGTTTATAGTTGAAAGTAAGTGTGTGGTTTGAAAATCAAACAGAAATGTTTTCTTAACTCATAAGCCTGTTACTGCACCTGTACTGCACATTACAAACTCTCCTAGTACTTAACCCACCCAAGCTATGAGGCAAAAATTTCAGTTAACTGTTATGGACAATTGTCAATTTTCTGTAATGATGATGGAAGATTATAAAGCATTGTACTCCAGTGTATATGAAGGATACAAAAAATTTAGCAACTTCTCTGATTTATAAAGTTGTTCTTATATGGGTGAAACTTCACTTGTTTTTAGGCTAGTGCAGGGTGTTGCTTTATTCTGTCATCATTTGTAACTATGTCACAAATAAATTGTTCCTTCTTCTGTATTTGAAGTAATTACTGTTCATAAGCTGAGGCATGGATTAAGTTGTTTCTTTGTTGTACCATTATATCTGGATGATTGTTTGTTTGGTGACCTATTATATTTGGAATGGAAGCTCACATAAGTTGAGCTGATTTCTTTCCATATGAAAGCAGAGGACCATATGGTCTGTGGCTGGGTTTTGTCTCCGACCATTGTGTCGTGATGAATTTGCAGGTACCCCGAGAGGCCCTTGAGTCTGCCGGAATGTCGATTAACTTCCGTTCCGGCAAATTCGGGTACTCCATATGTCCTATTTTCAGCAAAGGTCATGCTGAAATTTTCCGTGAATTTTAGCATGACTTTGCTAAAAATAGGACATATGGGGTACTTGCGACTAATGCATGGGGCGGGGTATCGTAGTACTTAGTTAAGTAGGATCAACTGCCCCGCCATTCTTGCTGCATTAAACCATAGGTGGAAATAGAGCCAAGTGATTAGGCCCAACTTAGAATTCTCCTTAGCATCGATAAACCCTAGATGATAAACCCAACATAGGTGGCAATAGAGCCAAGTGATTAGTGCCAAGTGATTAGGCCCAACCTAGGGTGCCTCGGCATCGATAAACCCTAAATGATGAAAACTTAACTTGGTTTCTATAGGCTGCCTCCGTGTCGATGAGAACCTAAATGATGTACACTTAGGCTTTTAGGGTGCCTCGGCGTCGACAAAACCTAAATGATGAAAGCTTAGACTTTTAGGGTGCCTCGACGTTGACAAACCCTAAATGATAAAACCTTGGCTTTTAGGGTGCCTCGGTGTTGATAAGAACCTAAATGATGAAAGCTTAGGCTTTTAGGGTGCCTCAACGTTGACAAACCCTAAATGATAAAAGCTTAGCTTTTAGGATGCCTCGGTGTCGACAAACCCTAAATGATGTAGTTTTGAATTATGAACGTAGGATATGTCGTCGTCATCATTGGACGACGAAAGTCTCCCGGCGGAGTGCGACTGGTGCCACGACAATCGAGGTCTGTGCGACATGCCTCACCTGGACGATGATTGGCGCTTCAGCATTAAGCTCGAGGAGACCTTCGAAGTTGAAACGGTACACAACGACGACAAGTGTTATTTTCATAATTAAGCATGACTTCAACTATTTCAACGTGTAATTTTCATCTTTTACAATTCGAGTATAGCTTATCCCATGCCATGCAAGACGCTATGTCTTGGAGAGGATGGATTTTGAAGACCATGAAATTTCTGAAACAAAGAAAATTCACCTAAGGACTCATCACGATGTGGACTTTGAAGTAAATATAATTCTGAGAGCGTAACCCATTTTGGTTGCAAAAATTGGGAAGCATTTTGCAAGATGTATGGTTTTGATGAGGGTATGCTTATCACCATGGATCTTGGTAATCCTGACATCAACCAAGACAATATGGACATTTGGGTCCTTGTTGATACGCCTCCAGTTCTACCGCTATGTGAGTTTCTCAAACATAGTTATTAGCTAATTTATATTGTTTATTTCAAAATAGTTGACAGCTTATTTCCATTGACAGCTTATTTTTATTGTTCAAAGAATGTGCGGGAGATGGTAGACAAAACCCACTACACCGATGGCTCTGAATTAACAACTTACAAGGAGAAAAATCATCTGGTTGGACTTTATACTGACATTGAGAATTACATTATCCACAATCAAACTCCTCAACATTATGGTAAATACGTGCCACTAGTGCATGTGTTCAATTACGGTAACTACCATGGAGATACCCTAGTAAGATTTTTACTATTACGACATCCTGCATCTTTTGCATACTTCTAAAACTAGTACATCATTGCTAACTATGAAGTTATTACTATGTTTTTCAACAGATAATCCCAGAGAATTGTGTGCCTCATATGATGTATCAGAAAGGTAGTCTTAATGTTTTGAACATACAGCCAGGTCGTCCTACGAATCTCAACTGTCCACGAGATTTCTAAAAGAAGTGGAGACATGAAAATCAAAGGATGGAAAAAATGCATGGACAGTCGTAAGGAGCTTCTTGGAAGCAAAAGGAAGCGAAGCGCAAGAATTGGAGACAGGATGTTCTCCATTCTCCATAATGGAGAGTCAGGGTCTATATTGTTTTATAATATTTTAGCTTAAATAGGGTATTTAGGCCCTGCCTAATACTGATGATCATGTGCTAAGAACAATTAAGTAGAGTTGGTTCGATGACTATCAAGATGATGATCGTATGAATTGTTATGAATAATGAGTAAAAGTTGTATGATGATGATTAGTAGGACTTGTTAGGATTAGTATTACTTCCGACAAACTCGATACTCGCGGTCTCGAGACTTGTAATGTTTTATCTTTGTTCCGTCTTTTGAATTCGGAGACTAATATGATGTATTGTATTCGGAGACTAATCTTCTATTGTATTCGATGAATCTGCTGTTGCTATGTGCTACTGTCTATATTTTGTCAAATAATATATTTTGTAACCTGTGCAAAAATCAGAAAAATAAAAAAAACCCTAATATTCATACTAATGGCGCATCCATCCGCAGTGCGCCATTAGTGTGCCAAAGCACATCGTTAAATATGGCCTTGGGAGGCATACTAATGGCGCATGGTGTTATATACTAATGGCACACTTGGTGGTGTGCCATTAGTATACCAGATACTAATGGCGCACCAGTGGTGCGCCATTAGTAATAAATACTAGTGGCGTGATACTAATGGCGCACCAGTGATGCTCCATTAGTAGGCAAAACTGGTGCGCCATTAGTAGGCCTTTTTCTAGTAGTGTTTCTTACCGCCGGATGTCCGCCTGGTGCATCCCCAACATGGTGCGCTATCATCAAAGGCAGGGATACGCTATGTCGTGGGCTTATCCGGCGTGTGGGTAATGGTAGAACCACTGAGGTTTGGCATGATCAGTGGGTTGAAGGGACAGGGTCTATTAGGCCGATGGGTGCTCTTGAAGAAAATTCTATCCTTTTGGTGTCGGACATAATTGATCCAATTACAAATCAGTGGGACGTCAAGTTAATTCACCGGGTTTTTAACCCTCCTCATCTGCATGGAATTCTAGGTATGCCGAGACCTAGAAGGGCAGGTGAGGACAACTGGGCTTTGGCATGTGAGAAGTCTGAAATTTTCTCAGTCCGATCAGCATATCGCAACACGATGGACATGCAATATCAAGGCTCTCTGACAGTTGGGAGCTCTGAGGATGGTGAGACTAAATGGCGTGCACTTTGGAAACTCAATGCCCTTCCCAAGATTATAGTTTTCTGGTGGCGATGTCAGGACCCCGACTCAATGCCACATCGATCTAGCATGTAACACCCCATATCACTTTGCGGCCTCACGCACGGTATTCCCACGGGTGTCGCCTTACCTTTGCCCGGGACCGTTTGCGTCTTTTGGCACACGTATATGATAGTGTCGCTAGCATCCATATGGTAAGGAGCCCGGGCTGACATGGCTAGTCGTAAACCCAAAGTGGCACAAACTTACAGGGACAGGCATCCATGACCCAACATCGAACGTGTCGGTCATCAGCGAGTGAATCCAGGCTGTAGCACTGGGCTAGCAGGACTCCGGTGAACCGGGCTGTAGCGGGCTAACAGGACTCCGGTATTCATCGCGTGACATTTCCCCGAAGGGACAGACACAGGAACGAAGAAGGACACATGCCGGCCAGCCTAAGTGTTCCGGAGCAGTAGCAAGCTACCATGGCTCGGTGGAAACACTAGGAGGCATTTCCCGGTAAGAGAGGCTACTAAAGATAAACAACTAGATAGTCAGATCCCACACATACCAAGCATTTCAATAACATACACACAATATGCTCGATATGTGCAATACAACATGGCATCACAAAATGACTCTACGACTCAAGTAATTTATTCATTAGGCTCCGAGGAGCGAGATATTACAAACATGGGTCTTATGACCCAACAATCAGAGCATACAAGTCAAAGCACAAGCGGAAGCTATCATGTCTGAGTACAGACATCTATAAATGAAAAAGGCTGAGAAGCCTGACTATCGATCAGATCCTGCCGAGGGCACAAGATCGTAGCTGAGGTATCAAGCTAAACGTCGAAGTCCACGCGAAACTACTAGTGAGACCGAAGTCTCTCTGCAAAACATAAAATAGGCAAACGTGAGTACAAATGTACCCAGCAAGACTTACATCAGAACTATCTACATATGCATCATTATCAACAAAGGGGTGGTGGGGTTTAACTGCAGCAAGCCAGCTTTGACTCGGTGGCTATCCTAAACTACGACTGCAAGCGACTCTTTTGAGGTGGCGCACACGAGTCCACATATTCACCATATCAATACACCACTATGGATCCGCTCCCGTCTCCCTACGAGAACGCCATCCATAGCACTCACGCTTATCTTGCGTATTTTAGAGTATCCACTTTCACTTGTCTATGAACTATGCAAGGGGTCCAAGTTTCCATATCCGAGGAATCCGGCTATTCGAATAGATGATGTTAACCCTGCAGGGGTGTACTTCTTCACACACGCTTTCGCCACTTACCGCCCTGTACACGTCATGTACCTCGGCAACCTTCAAGCGGAAGCCGGGCGAGGGAGTCGGCCACGACCTGACTAACCGAACAAGTCTCTAGTCCAGGTTTATCGCCTATTCGGGTTCCATCCGCAAGGAGATCCGGCCGGGGTGTCGCTCACGGCCCCAAACGATGTGAGCAGGGTTCCCAAGCCCACCAACCGGGTGCCACTTGGTACACCGTGCCACTGTGCCTAGTCTGTCCCAAGCCCACCTGTACCGGGTGCCACTTGGTAGACTACTAACACTGCCTACAAACACCAGAAACTAGTTGCAACTCCTGGACAGAGATCAAGTTGATTAATAAGTCGAGAGGGGCACTTAAGCATTCCAATGTGTGGTAGTAGCTGGTCATGGATCACCAACACAGAACTCAGTTCCTGAGGACGGCTGCAATGAGACAACCCACCATGTACTCCTACATGGCCTCTCACCGCTACCTTTACCAAATCGTGTTCACACACTTAGTTCACCCATAGTAAGACATGTTCACACGCCTCTGATTCATCCCCGATGAATCAGACCTGACTCAACTCTAAGCAGTAGCAGGCATGACGACAAGCATGAATGAGTAGGCACATTAGGGCTCAAACAACTCCTACTCATGCTAGTGGGTTTCATCTATTTACTGTGGAATGACAGGTCATGCAGAGGATAAAGGGGTTCAGCTACCGCAGCAAGTAACAGTTGAATCGTTGTTGTCCTAATGCAATAACTGAGAGCAGGAGCGAGAGAGTAGGGTTTTATCGAAATGAACAAGGGGGTTTGCTTGCCTGGCACTTCTGAAGATAATATAGCTCTTCATCGGTGTCATCGATCACATCGTCGGTACACGTCTATCGAGAGGGAGCAACACCGGCAAACAGAAGGAAACACAATCAATGCAATGCACAATATGATGCATGCTATGACATGGCAACATGCTGGTGTTTTGAGCTAATGCATCTAGCAACAAGTTAAATGGAGTTGGTTTGAATCCTAGGTTCAAATTCAAACTCCATATGTGATTATTTAAATGCCATTCACTTCATTTGTCCTAAAAAGTAGTGACAAGTTGTTCTAGCATGCATGAAAATGGTACAGATGGATTCCTTGAATTTTTCTGATAATTTTTCATATATAAATTATTTAATTTGGAGTTACGGTTAATTTTCTATGATTTATTGAAGTTTATACAACTTCTGGAATTTTCTGAATAAAACAAATCCAGAAAACATTACTGCGTCATCCTGACGTCATGATGACGTCAGCAGGTCAACGTGGCACAGTCCAGTCAAACCTGATAGTGGGTCCCGCATGTCAGTGAAATTAGTTTAGTTAGAATTTAATTAAACTAAACTGGGTTAATTAACAGGGCTGGGCCCCACCTGTCAGTGAGTCAGTGGGTTAGCTAAAATTTAATTAGCATCTAAACTAAATTAGCAGGGCCCCGGGCCCACATGTAAATGACCCAGGGGAGGTCAAACCCCTGGTCAACAGGGCCTAACACGCCGGCGGTTCGTCGCCGGTGGCAACAGGCGCGGCGGAGGGCTCGGGCTCGCTCCTCCGGCGTCCAAATGGACGGAGGAGAGCGGCTACGGAGAGCTGGAGCTCACCCGCGCCCGTTTCAGCAAGCAGCAGCAGCTAGGGCGGCCGGAGACGACGGCCCCGAGCTCGGCAGCGGCGGCCGGAGCTCGGGCGTGCTCGGGTTCGGCGTTACACGGCACGGCGAGGTCAGCTGAGGGCCTCTACGGATTACTGGGGTCGTCAGGAGCACTCGAAGGCAACGAGCGCAGGTGGAGGAGCCCGGGAGCA